>NW_006239172.1:303794-317713 GCF_000226075.1 Solanum tuberosum
TTTTTTTTAAATCATATAACTAATTTGATTTACACTCCAAAATTCATAGGTGTCACATAATTTACACATTAATTCTTCATTACTTAATATATGTAATTATATCAATGACATATAAATTGAAATTAAAAAATACATATTTTATTTGAAAATCACGTAATAGTACTATAAGGTATAATAATTAACAACTTAACATATTTTAAAATTTTAGTTGACTCTCTGAATTCCATATGTCTCATGTAATTGAGACAGAGAAAAACATATATTGGTTTAAAATTAATAAAAATATTATAAATTATAATAATTAACAACTTAAAATTTATAAAAAAAATCCTTTAAAAAAATTTAGTTGGCTCTCCAAATTCAATCAGTATTACAATAATTAAAACATAAAAATTACATAGATTGAACTCCTGCTAACATTTATGTTTCCTTTTTAAAATTTTTTTCTTTTATACTTTAATTAATAGCTTAAAATATTTGAAAACATATAAAAAGTTTTTGTTAACTTTCAAAATTTCATCTATGCCGCATAAATTGGGAGAAATATAGATATATAGATATTTTAAGTTGCTAATTATTGTGAGTTATAGTACGTTTTATGTAATAATTTTCATATATATTACTCGTTTTGTCCTGATTTATGTAATACAAATGAAATTTCAAAAATCAATGAGTTTTTTATAAGTTTTTTTCTATATTAACTTGTTAATTATTGTGATTTATAATATATTTACATAAAACATACTCTAAATAAAAATAATTAGCAACTTAAAATATATAAAAACATACTAAAAAATTGATCAACTTCAAATTTCATATGTACCACATAAATTGAAATAGAAACAGTAACATATATTGGGCCCCGTGCTGGCACGGGGTCCCATATCTAGTATATATAAAGATATCAGTTATATGTATGACTAATTGAATCTAATGTATGTGATTTCAAACTGTATGTGCAAATCATATATATGGGAAAAGACAAAAATTCATCCTTGAGCTTATCTCTAAAAGTCAGTTACACGCTTAAACTATCATGACGATCTATTACACACCTTTACTATTTAAAAATGAAATTTTTTTACCTCCTAAAACTGATGTGGCAAAAAAAAAACGCGTTTGACAGTAAATAAAGTAAAAAATTCCGAGGCAACCATCTTCTTATTCTTCTTTATTTTTTCTCATCATTTTTTCATACCCAATTTTCATCCATTCCACTATACCTCCACCAAAATCCTCTCTCCACCCCACCCCACCCCCTATCATATCCTATTTTAATGCTTATTCGATTTCACCATTTTCATTATATTTGATTTTTCTCTTCGGCTTTGTTGGTGGTTGATAAAATTGATGATTAAGTTTAAAAATTAAATATAATGATGAATTTGTTGGCATGGGGTGACAAAAAAGCGGAAATTGAAGGTGGTGGAAAAGAAAAAATCGATATTGACGATGGTGGTAGTGATATTTGGTGGTGGGTACAACCTTTTGATGGTGATGAGTTTTGTTTATGGGTGTCAAATTTTTTTGTGGATCTTTCTAATTTTTGTGGGGATAATGGTGATAGTATGATTTCGATGGTGGATTTGATCGTAGGTGGTGAAATTTATGGTGACTATTTTGATTTTCACGGTGAAATATAGATTTGGTAGTAATATGGCGGCAATGGTAGTGGTTAATTTCATGGTGGTGTTCATTGAAGAAGAAACAATTGAATGATATGGAGAATTTTAGTCAAAATTTGACATGGCATCTGATGTGGCAGTGACGTGGCATTGATGTGGCGCAAGTGTGATACACCTCCCATTGTGAGAGTGGTGCTACACGCCTTAGGGGTAAAAATATTCACTATTTAGTAGCAGAGGTATGTAATAGGTCACTATATTAATTTAAGCGTATAATTGACTTTTCGAGACAAATTCAGGGGTAAATTTATGCATTTTTCCTTGCTATAAAAGATATGTTGTATGCATAGAGAACCCAGACCAACAATATATGTTGTACGTACATTATACATGTATATCCAATATTTATTGCCATCTTTATTGGGGGTCACGCTATAATTTTTTGACACATAAATACATTTATTTATGGCCAAACACATACACAGCCCCTCAAACTTGGCCCCATTTTTCATTTTGGCACTCCAACTTAGCCTTGTTCCATTTTAACCCTTGAACTCCATTTTTTCTGTTCCATTTTAACACGAAATACTATTTTTATGATTTCTTTATTTTATATATATTCTTCAAATGCAACTTCTTATTTTAAATCGACACGTGTCAGTTAATTTTAGTTAAAAAAATTAAAAATTAACAAAAAATAATTCTTTTTAAAAATTAATAATGGGGCCAAGTTTGAGGGGCTGAGTATGTGTTTGGCCTTTATTTATCTTTAATATATAGTGCTTATAGATGGTTGCCTTGTTAAAATCAAATTATATTTAGAGTGACGGTATATCTTTTTAGAACAGGCTTTAATTTGAGCGTGATGATTAGTACCTCTACATTATTATGATCTCATATCACGGTCAGATCATGTTATTATTAATCACTATACCTGCATTCCATTATTCCACGTATAATCTTATTCACATATCAAAGTCTAGTATATGTTTGACTTAAATCCTAATCGAAAAAAAAGATAAATATATTCATGAATTATCATAAATGGTAATTAAATACTCTTCATTATAATTTTAGGGAGTAAAGACATAAAGACACAATTAAAGTTGTCCCGTATTTACATAAAGACACCTTAACTTTCAAAGTGTCATATCACCCCATAGAACTATTTAATATCGTTGTAAATGGGTCATTTTGACCCATTCCCTCGTCTGGGTTGTTACCACGCACATGAGGCGCGTCATTCAGTGTTTTCACTACCATGGACCAGTTTAAAAGTGCCACGTGTCATTTTCTTTCTTTATTATTAATTATTTAATCAATTTATGTCATCTTCCCCAATTTTTAAATCCAAAATAGCCATTGGTAGCCCTAATTTTTCGATTTCATGGTCTTTTTCCATAGCAAGATCAAGTGATTTCAAACACCTCTCTCTCCCGCTTCTCCCTTGCAACCGCCTTTGCCTTTCTCTGTTATCTTCTTCACTCCAACAACACAAAATCCCAATAAAACAAGAGATTTCAATTCAGTACAGTTGCCTCTACCGACTAGTAGTTGGTGTATGGAATCTGAAAAACAACACATTGCATTCCGTTTCTCTTCTTGAATTTGTGCGACTTGGAGTTTGATTGGATGAGCTCCCCATACCTTTATTAGGTGAATTCAATCACTTTTGAATTTTGTTCAAAGAACAAGGTTGGGTCGGATTGAATTCTATCATAGGGAGTGAGCAACACACGCGACTACATAGACGAGGGAATGGGTCAAAATAGCCCATTTACAAAGATATTAAATAGTTCCGTGGGGTGATAGGACACTTTGAAAGTTAAGGTGTCTTTATGCAAATACGGGACAACTTTGATTGTGTCTTTATGTCTTTTCTCTAATTTTAGGACACTGATGTCCTTACCATTTAAGTCTTGAAGTGTATATACCCTTTAGATTAACGGAGGAATATGTGTCTCAATCTTAAAAGTCTATGTAAAATTTATTTATAACGAAGGTATTTCGATACAATTTATGATAGTTTAAAGGTATATTTGTCCTTTTTTCGAACCCTAATTAAAACTCTTGATCGACCGATAGCATAATGGTTCTTTCTATGCTTTCTATATCGATAACAATTTAAATTTATCACACTACTAGAAAAGTGCAAATTACATGGGGATATTACCTGGGGAACATTGTCGCAAGTAATACTGGCGGATTTTCTTGTGAAAATCATAAATTCCTCAATATTAAAATATATTATCTGCGAAACATATATTGCCAACAAATTTCACATGTAAAATTAGTGTCATTTTGCACAAAATTAGTACCTGTTGACACCCAATTTTGACCATCCCTCATAATAATTAGTTTTTGAGCCTCTTAATTTTCAAACGATTTAGAATAATTAGCTTTACAAAATTCAAATAGTTTCAAGGTTATTTTAAGTATTTTCAATCGGTTTTTATAGTATTTCGAATAATAAATATATTTCATATAATTATATACGTAATTAGTATATTTTATAAATGTTGGAAAATCATATCAAAAGATTTTTTACTTGGTTTAAATAAATATTTTAGTTATTTAATTCTAGTTTGAATTAATGAGTTTATAGGTAAATTGATTATTTTATGAGCTCATAAATTAATTATGATAATTTATCTTATTTAAATTGCTAGCCGAACTTATTCCAACTAAATCAATTAGGCTATCCCTTAAACTTTGGTTGGCAATAATTGCAATTAATTGGGCCCAATTCTTTCTTCAGCAGTCCATTGTTGCCTCAAAATCCCAGCAGCCCATTACAATACAACAGAAAAAAATGGAATACCAGCGTACCGCTTTCCCCCTTGACCCGGCCCACATCTTTTCCCCCTTTGACCCGGCCCCTTTCTTTATCCCAAAAGAATCCAGAAATTTCCAATATCCCCAGACGTTAGTTTCAACAGCATTCACAAAAGCAACGTCAAATTCCAACATCAGTTCAAGCGGCGTTAACACGATGGCCAGCTACACGACAGGAGCAACGGATACAACGCAACAGCAAATCCAAACGGCGTCAACACAGCGCATAGTACGCTGCAAGTTCGTTGTCCCCTCTCCAAATCGTATCTTTGCAGCAGATAAAAGCACGCGGGATCATCCTAAGGACGATGAGTTGATCATAGCCCTCCATATCGCCCTTTCCTTTTTCGGAATGGGGCGAAAATCTCAGAAAAAGATGCTTTGTTCTCTTCGAATTCATCGTTGTTATGCTCGCCTTAAGTTTGATTAACCTCGTTGACATTGCTCCGTTCGTGTTTGTCAAATAGTATTCATTACTTGTCTCATGTTTTGCCTCACTGTTCTTGGGCTAATTTTCAAGTTTAAATCACTGTATTGCCCAAATCAGTAAAGTTTGATTTGATCATGGTTGCTTTTGTGACATTTATTTATTATTTTATTTTATTCGATTTTGTCTACTGTCATCAGATGTTGTCCATGTCTAGTTAGTTTAAGAATATTATGTTCAGAAAATGTGTGTGCAGTTCCACTTGTTTGGAGTAAAAATATGAATAATCATTTGCATCCAAATGAGTTTCTTATAATGCTATTGATTTTCCATTGATTAAGTTGAAGCGTTCGTCTTGTTTCCCGTATGAGCTTGAAGTTTGGATTAATGGTCGTTCCTGTTTTAGTACTAATTTCATAGGACCATAAGATGATTCTGCTTTATTTTGTATTATGTCGCTGAAAAGTTTTACTTACTAAGTCGTTTCCTTTTTCTTTTGTTGTGAAATCTACCCAAGTTCATCACAAACTCCTCTCCTTGCATCTGCTCTTTGGGCGTGTACAGGTTGAAAGCAGCAAGATACGGGATGGAAATTGATTTTTCATATTTCGGAAACTTGAAAACAAGCAGAAATACAGCTTGTATATAGTGGTATACGTCAATATACATGACGAAAATATTGAGATACAGGTAAAAAAATATCACAACACAGGAATACAAAGTTCGGACAAAATACAGGTTTCGGAAGGCCCAAAATCGGTTGGATGCAAGTCGTATACATCAAATGTATACGCTGAATTTTGAAGGCAAATGGGCCCAAAGCCTTAAATAATTTCAGCAGGTCCAAAGAAGTTAATGGGCTGGCCCATGATTGTTGGCAAAGTGATAGACTTAGGACAGGTGGGCCAAAAGGCCAATTTAATTGGATTTGGGCCAAAATCCAAGTCTAATTATTTCGTTTCCTTCTCTTATTATTTATACTGTATTATTTGACTAACTTTGTTTATTTTATGGTTTAATTTAATTAAATTCCACAGATAGCCATCTCATTTTTCATCATATTCAAATTAAAATATTCACGTTTTATACTTAGCTCTATTTTTATTATCAGTCTTGTCACCTAAATTATTTCCCTTTAAAAATATTTCCCTTTATGTCATTTCCCCTTAAGATAATTAAAATGACAATAATCATAATAATAATTAATAATAATAATAATAATAATAAAAAGAGTTCTTTTACTTTAGTTATAAATTTTAATCAAAATCATTTTAGTCAAATCGCCGGTCAACCGCAAGTTAGCGGACATTCCGAGGGCCTAACACCTTCTCGGAATGTACATTGAACTTCGAACCCTTTTATTTTCAAGTGATCTTATCTGTTTAGGTCTTTTGAAAACCTTAAGTTTTTTTTTTGATTTTTACTAAAAATTAAGTGGCGACTCTGTTATTTTGGAAATTCGATTTCTCTTAAACCACAAGTTTAATCGATTTTCGGAAACTTAGTCATTTTTCTTTTATATATATTTTCGAGTAAAACAGTACCTATGATATTACCTAGGGAAATATATCCGCAAGAACAATATCTCTAGGTACATGGACCAAAAAAATAACACTATCATTGTAGTAGTATTTTGTTCAGTCCACTTAGAAATTATATTCCCTTTCTTTTATGCTGAATTTGTTGCATTGCTGAACAAAGAAAAACATAGAACTGGAAGTGTTTGAAGATATCACTATTGGTTGTGGTGGCCTATCATTCTGTATCTGACTCTTGTTGGCTGTGTACTACTACTTTTTTGTATGTTTATTTATAGTTGTGGATTAGCAATCAATTATATATGTCTCAATATATATTTTGATTAGTCGAGTTTAACTATATAAATCATCAATATAATATTCATATAACAGGTCTAGTAGTTGCAACATTTACTAATTATTATAGTTAGACTAGTTTTATATTGATTATCAACTTATAGTAACCCTCCTTCTTTATTAGATTAGAAGTTGGCTATCCTATGCACTCACATATAAAAAGATTTATTGGATGACTTTTTATATGTTACTAATAAGAGTTTAATTTATAAATCAGCTTATGCTGACCCCAAAAATAAAATGTCCTTAGCTTTATAACAAATGACTTTATGCTCCCGTAATATAGATGATCGATGACTTGTACCAATTATAGTTTTATTAAAAGATTATTTTTCAGTCCTACCTCTAGTTCCATTTGGTGATGATAATAGATATTGATCTACATTGGTTCAAAACTAATGTAGTAGGTAAACATGCATGTCATGTATATTTATGTAGTTGGAAGGTCCACAGTTACTGTGCTTACATTTAGATCTCCTTTGTGAGTTTATAACTAAATAAATTTAGTCCTAATAGATTTTTATTTGACACATGTTTGAATTTTGTGGTCGATATGCATACCATACACTAAGCTTCTACTATATGTCTTGGTGCTAATTCACAATATTTCGGGGCTATTATATTGTTACATCTGTTAGAAACTTCCCTGAAAAGTAGAGGAAATATATATGATTGGTTTATTGAAAGGTTACTGGATTAAGTGGTGCTATAATGACACAATTGCAGTTACATATTCTCACATCTTCCACAGTTACATATTGCAAGCACTTTAATTTTGAGTACCGATATATATGCATGTCTTTAAATTTTAACTTTCAGCTGATCAAGAGTAATGTTGTATTTCTTTCAGAAACAAGAAGCCCGCAGTAAAATTTATACCTACCATACTGAGTATTTATTGGATATTCCCAAAGGGACATAACATTAATTAGCATTGTTTAGCTACAAAACTTGAAAAGCTTTTTACTTACCTCTGTAGCTGAATGGATATGGACAAAAATCAGAATAGGCCTATGGTGACCTGATCATAGTTAAATTTGTGACCTAGATTGAGCTAAACATGTAAAGCTATTTAATTACCACTGTAGCTTAATGAATATGGTAACAGAAGTTAAATTAGAATAGATCTAAATCTTTCCATATATAATTGTTGCATTATAGTCTACAGACATGAATTATCATCATATATATTGCTTTTATCTTTAAGTTTGAGATAATATTTTCCATTAAATATTGTCTCAAATGCAGAATATTTTTGAAAGAAAGAAACAAGAATTATTAGCTTCTCAAAGTGCATCAGCTGACCTGCACAAGGAGAAACTAATTCAACTGGTCAACCTTCTCAATTAACAATAATGGATATCTTGGTGCAATTTTGTTGGAAAGAAAAAAAGGAAGAGTTAAAGATCTTGGCTCCCTAGGTCGATCTGTAAAGCCATCGTCTAAACAATCAACATCGACTTATTTATCGAAAGAAATTGATGAGATGATTCAAGCTCAGATAAATGCTTCCAATGCTGACTTATATGCTCAATTGCAGAAAGAGCGTCACAAAAATAAGAGGATGGAGAAGGAACTAGACTTATTGAAGAAACATGTATACAACACATCATCTTCAAATGAGCAATCATCTCAAGAAGACAATCAAGCTTATGAGAATGAAAGTGGTGAAAACTCTGATAGCGTGAATGACAGTGGTTCTGCTCATGATAACGTGAATGAAAGCGACTATAATGAGGATTGAGATAGTTGATAGTACTATTTAGGATTCAAATTTGAGTTGTATCTTGTTTATGTATGTTTAAGAATCATAGACTATTGATCTTGCGGGTTTCTTTTCATAGGAATTATGAATTATGTGTTTTGTTGAATGAAAATGATATATAACATGAATAGTGTTTTTTGTTGGTTCTTGCGGGTTTCTTTTCATAGGAATTATCTTGAGCAAAATTTCCATATATATCCGCAAGAAATTTCCTTTTGTTTCACAAAATTTCATCTCCAAACTCCTAGGGATTTACTTGGGGATCTTCATGGGGAATCGCTTGCGAAATATTTCTACGAAAATCCGCAAGAAATTTTGTTTTTATAAGAAATTTTGGTAAAACATCCACAAGAATTTTTGATAGTTATCGCGGATAAATCCACAAGTAAATCACTTGGGGAATTATTACCTAGGGCTTGTATAAATCCACAGGTAAGAGTTACCTACGAAGGTTTTTCCATCGGATTTCGTTTTGTAAGAAAATTCGCAGGTAATCAAATTACATGGGGGTTTTACTATATTATCCCTAGGTAAACTCCCATGTAATGAGCACTTTTCTTGTAGTGTCAGTAAATTTCATTTATGTTGGAAGAATAATTCAAAATTGAAGTAGGAAACTAAATTTGTTTAGTATTTGGTATTCATTTAATTCATTAAATATGATTCTTGGTCTAAATAATATAGGAATATGTTTTTTAGTCTTAATTAGCTAAAATAAGTTTAGCACTATTGCAAATTAATAGAGGTGTTGCAAGCAATTTTTTGAAATAGTGGAGAACTGTAGAGAACATAGATTTATGAGTGCATGAATACAATGGTTCCTTCAATTTAAATACTTAAATTACAACTTGTTTCAATTGAGTATTTGGATATGATAAAATCGTAAGTAATTTCATGCAAATCATTTTAATCATAAACATACTTTTAATTATTCATCATTTTAGTCAATGATAAAGCAGATACATAGATAATTTAAATTAAGATAGCTGCAGATTGTTTACTTATTTAGGTAGCAAACCTTTGTGCTACATATAGCCAAAGTAATTACCACAAACACACACAATATTACTTTCTCCACATATTATATATATATGTGTGTCAAATTTAGTCATCCAAATTCTTGAGAGCCCAGTTGACCTTCTGGCTCTGACTGTAGCTATTTTGGTGGCTTCCACCATAACCTAGTCCATGTCCATGTCCATGTCCATGACCATGACCATGACCTCCATGATTTCCCATGGACATGGACGACATATGGGCGTGGGATGATTGGTTCATCCCACTACCATAGCCACCATCATTATGGACCATGCTTGTGCTACTTGAAAAGTTTGTTGAATCATGTGGCATATGGCCATGACTTCCATAGTTACTATGGCCGTGGCCATTGCTTCCATAATATCCGCCATTTTGTTGGCTCACCATCATGTGATTATTGTGAGTAGACTGAGAAAATGGCATGGTGAAAGGCCTCATCATTTGTCCATGGTTGTTCTCCGCGGAATAGTGGTTGTGTTCATGAGAGAATGCTTGATGGTGCCCAAGTTGATTTTGGAGAACCATTTTTGAATATTGATGTTTGTAGCTACGTCACAACAATTAACTAAAGATGTTAAGTTTTTGCTTGGTGAGAATGTGATGTTGAATGATGTAAATTTATAGGGTTTTAGGAATGAAGGATAGAGTAATAAAAATAGAGGATTCTAATAAGATAAGAATGCATCTCATTCTCATTTTTGCTACAAATGGAGCACATTTTAAGGTCAATTGCACCTCTTTTGTTCTTATGCATTTAAATTATTAGCACTGAGTTTTATTCGCCAATATCAACTTGTAGATGCATGGAATCCATTATGCTATATACGAACTTATCATAATATGTATAGGAATATTTATATATACTTTGAGTGGTCATTTGTGTTGTTACCAGCCAAAGGAAGCAAATCAAGGTAGGGCGAACTCAGAATTGGAAGACTTTGAGTGCACTAATATTTAAAAAATGAAATAGTGTACTCGCGGGTGGTTACTCTTGCTTGTACCAACAACACAATGACACTCTTATATGTTCTTCATGGGTGCACTGTTAATTTCTCACGATAGATATACATATATACACACAAAAAAATCTGAAGTTAACGGGTACACGTGCACCCCATATATAGGGGTGGGTCCGCCTCTGCTTAAAAGGATCGTTTTGTAGCTGGGTAAGAAATCATGTATTTATTTTCATATAATTAATATGATGTTTGGTAGATTCATAGGAAATAAGTTTTAAAGTATAAAATTAATACAACGTTTGGTTGATAATTTAGAAATTTGCATAACTATTATATGTATAAGTTATCAAAAAATTAAAGCAATGTATTATTTATACAAAATAGAAGGTGGAATAACAAATACATGTAAAATTAATATATATCCTTTCAGAACTAAATTTGCATAAAATAATACATAAATTTAATCATAATAAATCTATACATTACTAATACCAATACATAACGCTAACCAGCTACCGAACACGGTTTAATTAAACCTGGGGCTATCCCAAAAGACCCCTTTATAAACCGTGGGCTATCCAATCTTCCTGTTAATGTGATGTATATCCACCTTTTCTAACATGGACGTGGGCCCTAAACTGATCACTTAGCCAATTTTATATATATATATATATATATATATATATATATAAAAAATAAGATAATTAATTTATAACAAATTAAATATAGTCATATTTTTATTACATAAAAATAGTTTAGAGTCATAGAAAATATATACCGACTAAACAATATAAAGTTTGTCAAAAGTCATAAAAAGTATGCACCGACTTACAATATAACTTATTATATATTAGTTATATACTTATTATACATTATGATACACTTTAAAAGTTGAATATAGCTTAACTATACATGAAATATACTTTGACTAGGGGTGTACATGGACGGGTTGGTTCGAGTTTTTCAAATATCAAATCAAACCATTTGTGTCGAATTTTTAAATCTATAAACCAAACCAAACCAATAAAACTCGGGTTTTTCAACTTCGGGTTTTTTCGAATTTTTTGGATTTTTCGGATTTTCGGATTTTTTCGGATTTTTCCGGTAAAGTATTCATACAAACATATAATTTACTTGTACTTCAAATATTTCTTTAGTCCTACCAAAATACAACTATCTAAGGTGTTTCTTAAGAAAATAACACAAAATATTATATGAGTAATGATGCTAAAATATCCAATAAAAAAATAATAATAATAATGAAATCGCGTAAAACAAATATTGCAAATTAACAAGTCATAATGAAAATGATCATAATTTAAAAGTACTAAATCATGCTAAAATAAGTTTAATAAGTATTAGTTACACGACTAAATATTAAAGGAAATTAAAATTAGATTATACATTTGAATAAACCAATGTAAAACCATAGAACAAATATTCAATATTATTGTCATTCTTAGTGTTGATTTTTTTATTTTTTTTGCTTTAGTATTAATTTGATTTTGACTTTATTATAATTACCAACATCTGTGAACTATAATCTTTATTGAACTATTCATAATTGTAAGTTTCAAACTTGAAATAATAATATATTAAAAGATAAAACTATGAAAAAGTATAAGAAATATTTAAAAAAATATATCAAAAGTAAATATTTTTATGTATAAAATAAAATTTTAAAATTATATATATAATGTCGGGTTGGTTTTTTTTAGTTAAAATCAAACCAACCCAAATATAGTCGGTTTTTTTTTTCAATACCAAACCAAGTCAAACCAACCACTAGTCTGGTTTTTTTCTCGGTTTTCGGTTCGGTTTTGTACACCCCTAACTTTGACTATACATAAAGTATACACTGACGAATTCAATCTCGATCAACTCAAAATCACTCTAAACAGTCCCAAAATTTAGATATGAAATCCTCTCGCTGTTTTGAGTCTTTTGATATATAATTTGCTCAAAATAATCACATTTTTGGTACATCAATTTTCTATTTTTTATTTTTTTTAAAAAGGTTGAATTGGAGAACAACAACACGAAAAAGAATGAAGACGAAGAAGCAACCACAGAGATTGGGTTTTGGGATAAAGCCTTATATTAGTTGTCTTAACCATAACCATATAACACTTATTATAAGAAGATTGTTTAGTACTCCCTCCGTTTCTATCTAGTTGTCATCATTTTAGGTTTCACACTCTTTAAGAAACTAGATATGTTTATCATTGTAGTCTTATTAATTAGTGTTCTCTTGAAGTCAAGTTTTCAATAAATGGATATGAATTAATATATTTTGATTAATTAATTTGACCAATGAACGTGAATTACTTAGTTTTTCTATGTTGGTTAAATATATACTTTCAAGACTAATAACTTTAAGGGGTAAAATAAGAAGAATAGTGTCATTTATGCATTGATTTTGTGAAATGACAAATATTTAAAAACATCTATTTTTAATAAGGACGACATGTAAATAGGAACAGAGAGAGTACACATTACTTATTTAAGTAAGAGACCCTTCGTGCTATATAAAGCCAAAAGGCCTACCAAAACACACATACTATATGATCATTATCAAATATATCTTTGGTTTAATCACAATCCATATATGATCTTGAGAGCCCAGTTGAACTTCTGGCTCTGACTATAATTACTAGGGTGGCTCCCCCCATAACCATGACCATGATCATGATGTCCCATGGACGCCATGGACGACGTGTGGAATGATTGTTGCATCCCACTACCAGAGCTACCATCATTATGGACCATGGTAGCACTACTTGAAAAGTTGGTTGATTCATGTGGCATATGTCCATGACTAGGGTGTACAAAATCGAACCGAAAATCAAATCAAACTGCAAATCGAGTCAAATCGAATAAAAAAACCCGACTAGTGGTTTGGTTTGACTTGGTTCGGTATTGGAAAAAAAATCCGACTATATTTGGGTTGGTTTGGTTTTAACTAAAAGAAACCAACCCGACATTATATATGTAATTTTAAAATTTTACTTTATACATAAAAATATTTACATTGATATAATTTTAAAATATTTCTTATGCTATTTCATAGTTTTTATCTTTTAATATATTATTTCAAGTTTAAAACTTAGAATTCGGAATGGTCCAATAAATATTATAGTTCATAGATGTTGATAATTATAATAAAACTTAAATCAAAATCAAATTAATACTAATGCAAAAAAAAAAAAACAATTCAACACTAAGAATGACAATAATATTGAATATTTGTTCTTTAGTTTTACATTGGTTTAGACAATTAAAATACATAATCTAATTTTAATTTTCCTTAAATATTTAGTAATGTAACTAATACTTATTAAACTTATTTTAGCATGATTTAGTACTTTTAAATTATGATCATTTTCATTATGACTT
>NW_006239172.1:318499-321782 GCF_000226075.1 Solanum tuberosum
TTATTTTATATGATGATTTCATTATTATTTTTTATTGAATATTTTAGTGTCATCACTCATCTCATATTTTGTGTTATTTTCTTAAGAAACACCTTAGATAATTGTATTTTGGTTGGACTAAAGAAATATTTGGAGCACAAGTTAATTATGTGTTTGTATGCAAACTTTACCGAAAAATCCAAAAATCTGAAAAAATCCGAGGTTTATTAGTTTGGTTTGATTTATAAATTTAAAAATTTGACACAATGGTTTGATTTGGTATTTGAAAAATCCGAACCAACCCGAGGTTGAAAAACCCGAAAAAATCCGAATTTTATTAGTTTGGTTTGATTTTATAAATTTAAATTTTTTACACAAATGGTTTGGTTTGATATTTGAAAAACCCGAACCAACCCGGTCATGTACATCCCTACCCATGACTACCATAGTTGTCATGTCCATAATGTCTATCATGGTGTTGGGTGTGGCAACCATGGCCTATCATCATGTGATTGTTGTGAATGGGCTGAGAAAATGACATGGTTGAACAATAACCTATAGGCCTCATTATTTGGCCATGACTACTATCATAATCTATAGTTTTGCTCATGAGAGTATGATTGATGCTTGTTCAATCCAAGTTGATTTTGGAGATCAACCATTTTAAATATTATTGATGCTAGATGCTACACAACAATTAGCCAAAGATGTCAAGTTGAATTGTTTGGTGATAATGTGATCTTGACTAAGGTATATTTATAGGGTTATATAATTTTGGGCAGATCAAGACTAGAGGATTCTAATTATTAGATAAGAAAGGCATCTCATTCCATACAATAGAAAAAAATTAAATGGGGTATAGTATATTATTTCACGGTTGTCATAACTTAGCTTAGGCATTGAAAAATACTCATAAGCTTTAATTTATTCCCCCAATTCAATTTGAATATTGATAAACCTCAGGAGTACATAGAAAATATAATCACATTGAGTTATACCTTTGAAGGAAATCATTATGCACTACTTCAAAAATGATACGATTAATTAACGGTAATGATTTAATTATCGCTAAATATGTTTTTCTTAACACTTTGTAAATATCGATAAAGCCTATAACGATATTAGATCTAATAACAATTAACTATTATTAGTAAAAAAATTACCACTATTTATTAATTAATTAATTAATATGCATATTTATTCCCGCTTATAATGAGACTATGGGGGACCTTCCAATCATTTTTACATGTTACATTTATCTTTGAATTTGGAAAGGATTTCAAACCCTTTTCAATTACCATGCACTATTTATCTTCCAAATAATAAAAAAAATCATTTCTTTCAAGAATCCAAGAACCAAAAGTACACTCTCACGTGATCTCTTAACAAAAAATTTTACCTCGTCACTGATTGTATTAGTAAGAAAAACACATGTATTATCACTCATTTAAAAATATATAGTATACATTCGATCGCAAATATTTAAAACACAATCATTTTTTTAAGGAGTAAAAGTAGGATCGAAGTTTTCTTGCACCATACAAGTACTCTATGTGGTGAGTATAGGCTATATAAAGCTTGATGTATTGCTAGTACTAAAATTTATTTAAAAAATAGTTTCTGAATTCACCTAAAAGTTGGGTTATTTTCTCCCTTTCAGAGTTTTTTTATTAAAGAAAGGAGAGAATAAAAAAAATGAATAATCCAACTTCTTCTCTTTTATTTTTCTTGTTAATCTTCACTTGTTTATGTGCAATAACAACAAAAGCAAATGTAGAAGATGCTAAGGTATAATTCAATTATTATTGAAGTTTTTATATAAAAAAAATTATCTTCGAAACTTGTACTCCTTTCTTTCCCTTTTACATGTTGTTTAAACTCTATTTAAAAAATATTGATTAACTATAATAATTTATCAAAATTATTCTTATTTATACTTCAATTTTAATTTATAACTAATTCTTACTTTTCCCACATTAATCTCTTTCAATATTTATTAGGTGTAAGTATAAAATTGAAAAAAAAAGAAATTCTTTTTACATTTTCTAAAATAATAAGGATTTTGCAGTAAATTATTTGTCGTAAATGCTACAAGCAAAACAGAATGGAGGGTGTAATATCCTTTTGTGTACGTGAGTCGTGAAAATTGTATGAGTAAGAATAGTTAGCTTTTTTTTTTTTATGATTTTATACGATATTCTTCCACTCCTTTTCATGTTGAAGATGGCCAAAAGGGACAATTGATACATATGAATATAATAATTAGCGAGAATATTGAAAACACTTTTAAATTTGGTGCGAATTATATATCGATTTCATCTCTAAACTATTGATAGCCTTAAAAACCTTTTATTTGAATAACTGAACTTAAATACACTCCTGAATCCCGACCTTGCAACATGAGTGAAATACACCCCTAAATTCTCGTCAAGTTTAGGAATGTTTTCAACAATTCTCTCGATTTTTTATTAAATATTTCATGCTCCTACAAGAGTTTGAGACCAATTGATATATATGTCACGTGGATGATCGATGGTGTATCTAAGTTTAGTAATCAAGTAGATTGGTGTTTTAAGGCCATCAATAGTTCGAAGATAATGAAGCTAATAATTTGCGCCAAATTTAGGAAATTTTTTCAATATTCTCTCTAGTAATTAATTACTATTAATTTTTTATTCTTGATTGTATACTCTTTGGATGTACAGCTTTACATCGTCTATTTGGGACACAAGCCCCACGATAATCATGAACTTATCACAGATTCACATCATGATATTTTAGGTCAAATTATTGGAAGGTATGTATATTATGTTTTTCTGAATATCTACTAATAATTAGAATTTTAATGACTATATAATTTTCTCTCTACGATGCATAAAATTATTTTTACAAATGTCAGGCCATTAATTGGAAAAGAAACTCTATTTTGGATGTCACTCTCATAATAATTCTTCAACCCAATTTATTTTACCCAACCAATAACATGTAAGTTCCCACCCAAGCAAAGTCAGAGAAAAAGTAAGTCATAGAGTGTGTTGGTATTAAGGAAAATGTTTTCCAATTTTCTCATGTTTGGTTGGGTAAAATGTTTTGAAAATTTTCAAATCAACTCATTTTTCTCAAATTTGAGAAAAATGACTTTCCTTCAAAAATTAAGGAAAACATTTTTCTAAACTTTCCTCCAACTTCAAATTACCATTTTTTTTAAAAAAAAATCAATATCTTTTTGAAAAAAAATAATCTTAAAGCTTTTTAAAAAATATATATTTTCAACTTCAATTTTTAATTTTTTTTACCCCATACC
>NW_006239172.1:322338-337719 GCF_000226075.1 Solanum tuberosum
CCCCCAAAAAAATTTAAGTTTATTTGTTTTAAAAATATTCAATTTCAATTCAAAAATTATTTTCTACTCTCTAGTAAAAATAAAAGATATTTTTTCAAAAATATTTTTCATTCATAAATCAAACACACAAAAATATTTTCCGAAAAATATTTTCTACTCTCCAACCAAACATGAGAAAATAAGTCCAAAATTTACTTGTTTTCCAGGAAAACATTTTCCTCCATACCAAACACACCCATAATCTAAATCAAAGTCAAACCCCAAGCCACAAACAGTCACATAATGACCTCCCCTCTTTGAATGACCTTAGAACGCTCATAATCTATCAAAAACATGCTTTATACGTGAATATGAGTCTATTGATACCCATAATCTTATCCAAAAATTTTGTGTTAATTTCACGCAAAAGCTAATCTTCGAAATTCGACAACAAGACTAAAATTTTCTTTCAAATCATTTTACACATGTAACATAAGGAACTTAAATATAAAATTTCAATCTAAAATAGATATCAAATCAAACCTCAATCCTTCAAAAATCAATTATAGAATCTTGTGGTTGAAAACCATCAAATTTCGAATTCCCAAACACTAATTTAATCCTAAAGTCCAAGATAAAATGTTGGGGAAATAACCAATCAGGTATTAGGAACTCACCCTCGCATTAGTCGTATCGATGGAATTAAAAAAAAAACTATCTTTTGTGCAAGTTCGCTCTAAATGTTCAATCAAGCTCGCACCATTTGACAGCAAATTAAGCCAAGTTCAAAATTTGGTTTCAAGACCTGAAACCCATCTAAATTCTTAAAACATAAATCAATAGTAAAAATCGATGATAAAACACATTTCAGACCTATTGAAATTATTGAATTACCAATCAAAGGTCATCTTGACCGAATATTGATTGTGGTCAATTCCAAACTTACCAAATTCAAGATTTCCAACCAAGGGTCCTTTTGATAGCAAATTAAGCTAAGTTCGAAATTTGATTTCAACACCTGAAACTCATTTGGGTTCCCCGAACATAAACCAACAGTGAAAATCCATCACAAAACATATGTTGAAATGATTGAATTTACCAATCATAGATAGTCTTGATTGAATATTAATCGTGGTCAACTTCAAACTTAAGAAATTCAAAATTTTAAACTAAGGGTCCAAATCACTCTAGAGTGTCTCAGGATCCTTCAAATCTTCTAAGTAAATCACAAACCACCCTCTGGATTTAGTAGAGTCATCAAACCCTCAAACATCCTCTTTAGCCCCATATATTGACTTTAGTCAACCCTCTTAAGTTTTAAACTTTCAAAAGTCACAAATTTTCCCAAAACATAAATGACCACCTTGAACGTTCCACTCATCTTTGCATCATTCCAAAGCTATGGAGAGGGTCAAATGGGGGAAAAGAAGAGTAAATCAAAAAATGGCCTTGAGGATCGTGACATCATCCAGTGTTATAGTATGCGTTCATCCTTATTATATAAGCTGGCTAAAGAAAAGAATTTGTCCCAAGATCAATAACACATGCCTGTAAAATATCCTCAAGGACCTGAATAGTCCTTTTTGACTGCCCATTAGTCTGTGAATGATATATTGTACTGAGCTCAACTCATGTACCCAATTCCTTCTGCATCGAACTCTAAAAGTGAGATGTGAACAAAATACCTCTATCTCATACGATGAAAATAGACACCCCATGCAAAAGAAAAAACTATCTCCTGCATGTAAATCTCAGCTAATCTCTCTGAATTGTACATAATATGAACGGGCAAGAAATGAACAAACTAATTAGTCAGTCTATCCACAATGACTAAAGTAGTAAAGTTTCCTCAAATTATGTGGTAAGCCTACCACAAAATCCATATCTACTCTCTCCTTCTTCCTCTTGGTTATCGACATCCCTTAAATTACCACACCTTGTATTTGGTGCTCATACTTGTTGACAATTCAAGCACTTAGACATATACTTCACAATATCTCTCTCCATCCTACACCACTAATAGTGTTGCTTTAGGTCACGATACATCTTCTCTGTCTTGAATACTTGGTACAGTGATCCACCTTCATATCAATCTACTCAAGTCACCCGCTCTAGGAACACAAACATGATTCTTGATCCTCAAAACACCTTCAAGATTCAACATTGCCTCTCTAGCTTCACCCTTCAACACTTTATCTCGAATTAACTACAACTTCTCATACTCAAACTACTGGGCGTTAATCTTCTCAAAAAGTATAAACAACACTCCATACAAGAAATAACTCTCTTGACTCAAAAATCAAGTCCCATAAATCGGTTAGCTAAGGATTGAATGTCAAAAGCTAAAAGATGATCCTCAACCAATAATAAGGTGTGTCTACCCATACTCATTGCCTTCCTACTCTAGGCATATGGAATTACATTGGTGTTGCTTGAATGGTAAAGAAGCATCATATCACAGGCCTTAAATAATTCCAACCACCTATGTTTCCTCAAATTGAGATCAAAGATGTATTGTAGGCTATGATGATCTGTGAAGATCTCACAATAAACTCAACTAAGGTAATGCCACAAACCACCCTTTGGAATTAGCGGAGTTGTAATCAAAACCCAAAAGTTTCCTCTTTTAACTCCAAATGTTGACTTTGATCTATACCCTCTTTAAGTTTTAAAGTTTCAAAACACACATTTTTTTCCAAAACACATCTGATTACGTCAAATGTTGTGTCAGTTATCTCTTCAAGTCATGAATATCATTCCAAAGCTACTAAAAGGATCAATTAGGGGGAAAAGAAGCAAAAATCACAAGATGTTGAGGGTCGCAACACATAGAAATATCTACTTTTAACTACCTTATAAGTGATATGATTGTGAAACTAAAAATGTTTATAATCTTGCATAAAATGTATACTCATGTATTCTTCTCATGTAGTAAGAAAGAAGCCAAAAAACAAATGGTGTATAGCTATAGACATGGCTTTTCTGGATTTGCTGCTAAGCTCACTGATCATCAAGCCAAACAAATAGGAGGTATTTTTTAATTTTGGTTAAAAAATATTTCATTATCATGTCTTTGTACCTTATATATACAAGCACAATAAAATAAAATTTATAAGGACAAATAACTTTCACAAAAAATTAATAATCTCATAATTGATATATGTTTTTTATTGCGTTACAGAATTATCTGATGTGGTTCGAGTTATACAAAATCCTGTTTATAAAACACGTACATCAAGGAGTTGGGATTTTTTAGGTCTTTCTAAAAATGATCCCAATAATCTTCTCAACAAAACAAATCAGGGTGATGGATCAATCATTGGCATTTTGGATTCAGGTTTAATTTTCTCCTTATTATATACTCCCTCCGTCCACAATTATTTGGCAAGTATACTAAAAATAGATGTCCAAGATTAATTGTCAAATTTAAACAATCAAGAAACAATTAATCACCTTTTTCCAATTCTACCCTTAATGGTAGTGTAGTTCAATTGAAAAGTTATGTAGTCTTTTGGTATTCTTGGTATAATAGGGTTATATTAGTCAAATTACACCTTCTATTAAATTTTCCTTGAGGGTGTGCATGACCTTACCTTGACAAACAATTGTGGACGGAGGGAGTATAAACTAGTACTTCTCGTATGATGTCTGAATTTGAATACACATATTAATACTGAGATGATTATAGGTATATGGGGAGACTCGGAAGCGTTTAACGATAAAGGACTAGGTCCAATTCCAAGTCGATGGAAAGGTAGTTGCAAATCTGAAGGAAATTTCAATGCCACAAAACATTGTAATAGAAAAATCATTGGTGCTCGTTGGTACATAAAAGGATTGATGGAAGAAAAAGGACTAAATCAAACAATGGTCGAAAAAATATATAATTTATCACCATTAGATGATATTGGACATGGTACACATGTTGCTTATACAGCTGCTGGTTCTTATGTTAATAATTTGGAATATTATGGTCTTAATATGGGGACAGTACGAGGAGGAGCACCAAATGCACGTATAGCTATGTATAAGGTATGTATATTTTTTAAGTGTCAACTCATTTACAAGTTTAAATTGTTAAAAATAGAACGTGTTAAATTTTACTTTAGTTATTGTAATAAATTTTTAATATAATAAATCTAGAATTTCTACTAGCTAGTTTGTTTTAGTTGTTGAGAAATTTTGTGCTCAAATTGGTTATTTAAAGCTCTTATATACTTAATTAAAATATTGAGATACATTTAAGTAATATTTTTTACTCTCATTTTTTAAAAAACCAACAGTAGTATCAAGAGCTTCATTGATCTTACCCTTCGGGGTGGCCCAGTGGTTTGAGCTTGGGACTTTATGTTGGAGGTCTCAAGTTCGAAACCCCTTGCCAACAAAAGCAAGGGGTTTGCCTTCTGGGTCAAGCTCGTTGCACCAAGCTTGCCTAGTGCGAGTTACCTCTCCTATGTGGTTTGCGAGCTATTGCATAGGAGCGGGGGTTTTACCCTGTGTGCACCCAAAGGATAGCGACTGCGGGTTTCCCTTGTCATAAAAAAAAGAGCTTTATTGATATTGCATGATCTGTGAGTTTTTATAAAGAACCATTTCTAACTCATTTTAACCCGTGAGGTCTGCTTTTAACCTGCAAAGGCTATTTTTCAACTTGTTTTAACTCATTAGGGCTATTTTCAACCCGTGCTTTTTTCAACCTATTTTTTAAAAAAATGGCAAGCAACGGTCTCTCTTTAGATGCCCTACAAATTTTCATATTATATGCTAACATGTTATTTAATACTATATTTTGAACAGATAGGTTGGGTGGATGATAAAGGTGATTCATATTGTGGTGGTGTTGATATTCTAGCTGGTATTGATGATGCAATAAAAGATGGTGTTGATGTATTATCAGCATCTTTTGGTGGTGATCTAATTAATTTTGCTGAAGTTGATACTAGTGGAAGTTATAGTGTTATGGGGATAGGATCTTTTCATGCAGCATCTCTTGGTATACCTTTTGTTGTTGCTGGAGGAAATGCTGGACCTGACTCTTATACAGTCACTCCTACTTCTCCATGGATCATACTTGTTGCTGCTAGTAATGAAGATAGAGAAATTGTTACTCCATTAACACTTGCCAACAACAACACAATACTAGTAAGCCTTTTACTTCTTTTATCATTGTTAAAAGTAAGATCAAGTCAGAAATTTTATCAAGGGTGTCCAAGAATAATGGCGTGTCATTTTCAAAATAAAACACAAAAACATTGTGCTAACGTAATTATTTTTCGACGAAAAGTGTAATGAGATAGGGTTGAAATCAAATGGAAAAAAGTTGTATCAAATAGTGAGGATATATAGTGAACTAGACCGCATTATATATAGTGAGGCTACGTATAATCGATTTTAGCTTTCTTGTTGATGCCTTTTGAAAGTTTTTGACTATTGTAATTTGTAGGGTAAGGGGATTTTTCAAGGGAAGGAGCAAGCCTTTGCTTCTTTGGTCACTTTTAAAAATATAACAAGGTAAGTCATGAAATATTGTATATTGTATAAATCAATACATAATAAAAGTTAATACGATTTAAGCACTTAACTTTTAATTGAATATTTAACTTTGTTAATATATACTTGTATTTTAATTTTATTTGCAGTCCTGAAGATATTAAAACTATTAATGTTGAAGAAGTGAAAGGAAAAGTTTTAATGCTTTTCCTTCAAACGGAAGATGATATATACACATCTTTGACGACTTTAAATACTAGTGGGGTATTGGCTTTTATTGTTGCTACTCACCCTCTTATTGGAATCAATGACTACAATCAAATTATTGGTGTCCCTATACCATTTGTTTATGTTGATTTGGAGCAAGGAAATCAAATATTTGATTATTTTCAACAATGTAAATCGAGGTAAACAAATATTTCTCTTGTGTTTCACTTTATTATTTTCAGAAGTATTTAAAACACCTCTAAATTTTATGTGAGTTAATAGTTTTATTCTTAAATTATTGGCAGCCTTAGAAATATAGCTACTTGACTAATTGAACTTTAAATACACCCATAATCTTGCCACATGGGTGAAATGCATCCCTAAATTCTCGCCAAGGTTAGAGATTTTTTAACACTTTTCTCGATTTTTTATTAAGAGTCTCATGGTCCTACAAGAGTTCGAGACCACTTGATATACAATGTGGCAGATCAAGGGTGTATTTAAGTTTAGTTAGTCAAGTAAAAGGATGTTTTTAAGATTGTCAATAGTTCAGAGTTGAAACTAATAATTTGCGTCAAGTTAAAAGAATGTTTTTAATACTTTCCTATAATCTCTTATGTTTATTCTATCACAACAGATTCAGACTGTACTTAATATGACAAAAATAAATTATTTTTTAATGTTTTAAGAAAATTCAGAGTGTATTTTAGGGGGTGGGGGGATGAGTTTTTCCACTTTCGGAAAAAAATTATTTTCTTTTACAATATCTCTAAAATCATATCACTATTTTATTCAACTCTTAAATAAGTATTAGGAGTAATAATCTAATATGTTACGGTAATTAAAAAAATTCAACTGAATATATTATTCCTCAAAAAATGAATCATTTTCTTGAAGAAAAAAAATTCGAAAACTCACTTCTACCCTATGAATATACCTTTAATTTTTATTTTTATTTTTATTTTTGTTACGTTGTTATTATATTAGTGCACATTGATTTATTTTTTGCAACAGTAATTTAGATCCTAAGATTAAAATCAGTCGATCTGAAGTTCTTGAGGGCCAGAAAGTATATTTAAAGGTGCCTAAGTTCTCATCAAGAGGTCCAAGCTCACTTACCCCAGATATTTTGAAGGTAATTAAATATATAATTATATATTGTCTTAAATGAAATTTTTATTAATCAGTGGCAGATATAACATAACATAGGTTAAATCAGATTCAATATTTTCGACACGAAATATACAAATACAACAAAAAATAAAAATAGATATATATTTAAAAGTCTGTTTAATTATTATTTTAGTTTTTTAAAATGTATCTAATACAAATATTATTGTAGCCCGATATTGCAGCTCCTGGTGTAAATATACTTGCAGCAATTCCTCCTAATAAAGGTGGTGATAATGGATTTCAGCTGATGTCTGGAACATCAATGGCAGCTCCTCATATTTCAGGAATTATTGGACTCCATAAAGTTGCACATCCTAATTGGTCTCCTGCCGCTATTAAATCCGCACTTGTAACTACAGGTAATATATTATGAATTTAAGTTATATATACTGATAATATATCTTTTAAAAAAAAATTACTGATATATGTGTAATTTAACTTGTTATATAGTTCTAATTCATAAATTTTACCTATGATACTAAAATACTTGTACGTATATAACTTACACTCATACTATACAGTATACACCCTTCCAAATTTTGTTGAAAAAATTATTTTAATTTGTATGCGTTATTTTTATACTAACAATATATGTTAACCTATTACAAGTTTCAAAAGTCTTGCTTTTTTTCTTAAACTGTGTGTCAAGTCAAACTAACTCATACAAATTGAAACAGAAGGAAGGAGTAATAATCTTTTTTTGATTGTGTAGCATGGAATGAAGATACATATGGATCTGAAATATTTTCAGAAGGAGCAGGGGATAAAATTGCTGATCCATTTGATTTTGGAGGTGGCATTTGTAATCCAAATGGTGCTATGGATCCTGGACTAATCTATGATATGGATAACAATGATTATTTGAATTATCTTTGCAGTTTGGGTTATAGTAATGAAAAGGTTCGCAATGCGACTACATATTTTTTCGATACGAAAAATTCTACAACTAAAAGAGGAATTATATGTCCAAGTAAAGTACCTTCTAGGTTGGATTTAAATCTCCCTTCAATATCGATTTCAAATCTTGAGAATTCAGTTACTATTCGGAGAACTGTTACTAATGTTGGAAATGTCAACTCGATATACAAATTAGTGGTTAAACCTCCAAGAAATAGTGCAATTAAAGTGAGTCCACATGTATTGAAGTTTAATTCCAAGACAAAGAAGATATCATTTGAGGTCAAAATCATATCTACTCATCAAAGAAAGAGTAAATTTAACTTTGGAAGTTTGGCATGGAGTGATGGCAAACATTATGTTAGAATTCCTATTGCTGTAAGAAAATAAGTAAAATGTACATAATTTAGTTTTGGAAGTGTGATTTAGATTTTACGAAAAAAAAGAATTGTTCGATAGATATTAACATATCTTTTAAGAAGAAATCATGTGAACATCAAAGAACTTAAAATTGCTTAGTGATCTTCTTGTTGTTATTTTTCTTCATGTTTTCCTTTTGATTATTTATGTAACTAAATAGTGAAGTGAAGAATTGAATCAAATTTAG
This sequence comes from Solanum tuberosum, assembly GCF_000226075.1. Taxonomy (NCBI): domain Eukaryota; kingdom Viridiplantae; phylum Streptophyta; class Magnoliopsida; order Solanales; family Solanaceae; genus Solanum; species Solanum tuberosum. The sequence goes on from NW_006239172.1 coordinate 330,692, forward strand.
TTCAGTATTTATTTAAATATCGAAGTTTTTTTTTTTTTACTATATGATTTTATATTGTTCATATCACTTCATGTGAGTTGAACACTTTGGACAAAATTTCATGTGGGTATAAGACTTTGTAGTTGTTTACATGTGGGTATAAGACTAAGTTTATTTAATCTATAATCATGTTTTATACAAAACAATTTAAATATTTTGAATACTCTCTCAATTATTAAATAAACACTCTCAAGTCTCAACAAAGTTAATAGTGTCATGTCTAAAATCCGACTCAAGTGCAATAGAAAAATCATATTGAAAGCGCCTTATAAGTATATGATATATTACAATAATGCCTCATTATTATTAGTAATATGCACAGGTTATGCATAATTAATTGAGTTGTCATGACTCAAAAATTGATGGGTCGTCATGATGGGGCCTATGCTAACTCTCCGATTCCCAACTCATGTGAAGAAAATATAAATAGTGAAAAGAAGTCATACATTAGCCTTCATATTGATATAAAAGTGTGGAAATAACCAAAATACAATCTCATGATTTGATGTGATCATGTGTAAAAGAGAGACTAGAAAAGAAAGACAATTATTTCAATGCAAATACACAATCTGAAATAACAATGAACGTACAGAAAAGCATAATATAGATGGAGTTAGGCACCGCAAAATTGTCATGTAGTAAGTACACCACATGCGGCGGACAAGAAATAAAAAATTGAATGCAGAGTGGCAATCCAACAAAACTAAGGGGCCAACGGACGACATCATCTTTTCACCCAACCAAAAATGGAAGGATATGTTGATACATGGATTCAGATGAAATTGCACATAATCTCCTTCTACTTATACATTCAAATGAATCCAATATCAGCAAGGGGAAAAAAAAGAAGAGACTTATCAAAGTTGAGTGGAGATTGTGAAATCTGATGAGTCACAATAATTATCAAGAATTGTGATGAAATATATATATATATATATATGAATACTACAAGGTCATAGAGAAAATGCAACACAAGAATATATATATATGTGAATAAATTAGTCCCTATTCAAAAAATTCTCATCATGAGGAAAAGCCCCCCAAAAATGTTATCCCGGAGCATAATCAGGAATGGTATACTACACAGAATCCAGAGAGTTATGCACAGTTCCAACAGAAAACTCGCCATGCCTGATCAAGAAAATCTTCTCTAACAAGTATATACAAAACACAACCCGTCAATTCCAAAATCATCTTGAAACATTCCAAATAGTTTATGGAGATGTTAATCATGTTGAATATATTAAGGATCCTCTATTTGCTTCACAAGGAGCAACGCGAAACTGCACCCTTGACATTTACAAAAAGAAAACACAACTTAACACTCCAAGATCAGCCACTTTCTCTCATGCAATTACCGGGCAAGAGAAACTTATATTGGTCTGCTTTTTCCAAAAGATAAGCTGGAAGGTGAACGGCAGAGTAGGAGTGGGGAATAGGTCCCATTTTGCCTATGATTTCCCTGAATGTGTACTCCTCCGGTAGCATATCAAATAAGTCAGCTCCATCACAAATTACCTTTTGCACTCTCTTTGGATTCAGAAAATGAGAAAATCTTACCCTGTCAAAATGGCTGTAGGCTTTCATCTTGAATATGAACTCACTTATGTGGTGGAAACAAAAGCTACAATGCCATCCTGCGTCTGCTAAGATGACGTCTGACTGTCGATAATGTGCATACCTTGTCTTACCAGATTGGTACCGATGAACAGAAGCTCTCCAGCTATTGCTATCCACAAGGAACTCAAAAGAGTAGAGATAGTTCTTCAATCGGAGATGAAGAACTGGAGGCGTGTCATCACACCATCTCAGGAGATTGATGGTATGTCTACTAGGTATCTCATCAACATCCGACATTATCAGCAAATCATCATCCTGAATACCAGCTTGTTTGAGGAGATAATCCAATGCAAGTCTCTGATAAGCTTCCTCAACAAAAGGGTTCTCTCCTTTCCTAAATCTCCCAGGGATTTGCCCATATGTCAATCTTGATTCAACAAACTCAAACTGATCTCTGTGATTAGCAAAGTACGAAGGCTTTGGCAATCCGGTGAATGTTGAATTGGATTCAAGTAAAACAAACTCTGTTACATAAGGGTACAGCTCTTTCCACCGTATGGTCAGCATTTCCACCTCATTACTGAACAACACTGCATCAAAGACACGTCTAGGATACTCCCGAATTCCCCATCCATGAAGTTTACAGAGACTCTCCATCGACACATTCTCATGATAATAGTGAGGCATCTCATGGAAAGGCTTTGGCGGCTTTTCCCATAAAGGTCGTAGAAAATAAGTGATTTTCTGTCCATGCAAATATATACCAAACACACATGTTGGAACAAACAAAAAAAGGAAGATATATGTTTTCAGGTCCAAGCCACGAAGTGCGCACTTTAGTCTCGACATGCTCAATGCTCGACCAGCTCCCTGCAGTCAACAAAACCTCAGTTAGAGAAAGCAAAACTGAGATAACACTCACCAAGGATACCAAAAAAAAAAAAAACACATCCTGTATCACATAGCTCTAATTCATAAGCAAAAAACCTATTAAATAGCAAAAATAAACTTGCTGAGTTTGAACAACACACATTAAGTAGAAGCAATATAAGTCCCAAAATTGACCATACCCAAATTAATTAAAATAGTTGACTTAACCATGGTAAAGTAATATGTGACAGACTCACGAATATGATGCACGGACTCTTCAAAAATGTTGCAACACCCATGTCACATGCTTCAAAACTGTAGTACTTTTGGAAGACCCAGCACCCACCCAAATATATATTTTTTGAAGAGTCTGAGCAACAAAGTTCTTAAGTACCTACCCAAATTGTGTTGTGCTCATTGTTACCACCCCAAGATGAGTAATGCCAGATATATTAAATTAAGCTTCAAGCAAAAGTAGAAAAATACTTGTTGGAAGGGCACTTTCATTTAAAACACAAGGAAAGGACTATGAAAAGGAACAATCTAGAATCAAAATTCACAATTTCCTTCTTCTTTACTAATTCAAAACAGAAAAGCATACAGGAAGGAATACAGAACCTTGAATCAAATCAAATCAAATCAAATATAAACCTAAAACTATGAAATTTCAATAACAAAAATTTCCCCCTTTTGAGAATTAACCTAAAATTTTGAAATTTTAATATCTACAAACACAGAAAAACATAAGAGAGAGAAAAAATCACCTCATTACAAATATCATCCTTCTTCTTTGAACAATACCCAGATCCCCCTTCTTCAAAAATATAAGCTTTCTCCAAAAATCTAGTGATACCCCACATCTTTCTCCTTCTTTAACTATATTTCTATGGCTCTATCAATCCCTGTAATACAGATCAATCCACTTGTAATGTAACCCACAAATTCAGACACAGAAAAAAATGGACAGATTTATAGATAAACAACAAAATAAATAAAACTTTTCGATTTTTTTGTGACCCTGAAAAAAATGGTTGAAGCAGAATATTAGTCACAAAAAATAAAAATAGAGAGGAATTTGTGGAAGAATGAAATTTAGAGACAAAAATATAGGCCAGAAAGGATGAAATATATTTTTATGAGAGATGGCAGTTGTAAAGAAGATTACAAAGAAGCCGTTTCTATTGTCTAGTACCCCACTTCTACCGGCTAATATAAATCATTAATTAATTTTATTTTCTTTCCTTTCCTTCCCTAATCATTTGTTTTCCTTTTTAGAAAAATAAAAAATAGGACAATAATACCCTTTTTACACTTTTTTTTTTTTTTTTTTAGACAAGTATTGAAAAGACCCCGGAACTAAGGGTAAAATTATTAATTTCAATTGTAAACTATTGATAGTCTTAAAAATACTTTTTTAGTTGATTGACTGAATTTAAATACATATTCGATCTTGCAATATGAGTGAAACAAATCCTTAAATTCTCGTCAAGTTTTTTATCAAGAGTTTTATGCTCCTGCGATAATTCGGGACCACTTGTTATGTCATGTATCAAATCGGGGTGTATCTAAAGTTAGTTAGTTAAGTAGAAAATTGTTTTTAAAGTTATCAATAGTTTAAGGATGAAACTAACAATAACAATTTACATCAAGTTCAAAGATTTTTTTAATACTTTTTTTTTTCTTTTTCTGTTACCTTACATATACTGATATTAATCCTTTTTAGACTAGATATAGACATAAAGTGAAAAATAATACTTAGATTTTTGTGTTTTACTTTTTATTTTAGTCTATTTTAAGAAATATAACTTTTTTATAAAAAAAAATTAAAAAATTGTCGTGACATATTTAAGACTACAATATGTATGGGTATCTTTAATTTAAGAGCTTATGATACAAAAAAAATCTTTACTTTTTAAATTTTGTACCAAATTTAAATAGGAAAAACGAATTAAAGCAGGAGAAATATATAATAGAAACAGAAAATTTAATAATTAATATAATCAGACATTAATTAATTTGAAGATAAAGTATCTATACTTGTTATATTTGGACATACTTTAGTTAATTCATTTGTTTATTTTATTTTATTTTATTTTATTTTACACATATGACAATACCTAGTATTGATGAAGTATTATAAACTCTCGTGCAATCATCAATGTTATTTTATTAAAGAGATAAGAGTTTGAAAAATACTTTAACTTTGGTTGGATTTGTTGTTGCGATACTAAACTTTCATAAGGACCTATTACCTCCCTAGACTATTTAATACCGTATTTTAAACATATATATTTGCCCACGTGGACATAAAAAATAATGTAAAATTATAAATAGTAATGTGTCCACGTGGGCACATATGTACCTTTAAAATACACTATTAAATAGTTCAGGGGTTAAAAAATACGGTATTAAATAGTCTAGGGAGGTAATAGGTCCTCATGAAAGTTTAGTATCGCAACAGCAAATCCGACCAAAGTTGGGATATTTTTCAGACCCTTATCCCTTTATTAAAATTTAAGAGACAACATTTCCATCTCCAGACATGTATATATTTTATTTCTAGAGATTCAAATTATAAGTTTTGATTAATATTTTAAAATTTATTACTTAGTCATATTGATATTAGAATAATTTCATATAAATTTTGAACATGTAAAAATTAATTTTAAAATATTAAGCTGATTATCTAATTTAATTTCAAAATTAGTTAAATTGAGTTTCATTCATTATATATATCGGGACAGAATGAGTATAATGTTACCTTGTACTTAAAATATCATTACTATTCTTCATTTATTTTATAAATAAATAAGAGACTAATTTAATTCATATAAATTTAATCCTCCATTTTATAAGTATAACCTTATTTTTTTGATAATTGAATGTATGGGCAATTTAGTCATTTACTATTTTGCATGCTCCTTACCTTAAGGCCAAAGTCTTTTGACGTGTTGAATTGACTGGCTCGATGCAACTTTATGTGTTTGTCGCGTGTGGCTTAATACAATGGGAATTAACAATATGTAACGTTTTAATTAAAAGTTTATAGTAAAATTAAATATTAAATATTAAATCATGCCATAACGTTTGAAATTTTGAGGACATGTGGCAATTTAACTTTGCCGCTAATATGCTAATGTCACTGTCATGGCCAGAGCGAATCATGTTAGGTGTCCCACCAATTTTCTTTAGGAAAATATTTAATATCTCTCTAAATTATACTGTCTCTATTTAAATTTATGTGGTGTATTAATTTGGCATAGAACTAAAAAGTCAGAAAGATTTTTAAAATTTGAAATCTAAATATATTATAAATAATTTATTACTAGAATTTTTTCATTAATGACAAAATAAGCATCTTAATATTAAATTACTATTAAATATAAAATGTAAGAATTGTAAAAAAGAAAATTTTTTTGAAAGAGAAAAAATTAAAATAAATAAATTAAAATAAGAAAAATATTTTTATATACTTAAAATTATGTGATATTCTCTTTAAATTATTATCTCTTATTTAAAATTCCTATAGTGTTATAAGAGCCCTTTTGGCTTAACTTTTAAAAAAAAATAGGAGAGTGCTTGCTTTTAACTTTTAATTTTTTAAGTTATTTTAAATTATTTTTTACTTTGTTAAACACTCTCAAAAATTAAAAATAACTTAAAAGTATATTTGAGCAACTTTTAAGTCAAACTAAAATGAAATCTAAGTTAGGTTACATGGAAAGTAACTTCATTTATTAGTAGGCGCTTGGCCATGCGATACCATATCACGATATGGTATCGTGGGATGGAATCAGCGTTTGGACATGCGATTTTATCTCATGATTCCATATCATGAGATGTGATTTCATATTCTCCAAAAATCATGATATGGAATCATGTGGGAATTCCATATCATGATTTGAGATGTTTTAATACAAAAATTGATCCAAGAGTTTATATTTTGTTAAAACAACCCCACATTTATATCAACTAACCATTTATTTCATATATGTAAATAAAATTTATAATCACATCATTATTTTTAAAATTTATTATTCTCACCAACATATAGTCACTTTAACTCACATCAACCGATTGTTGAGTAATAAATTTGTTATGTTCATTTACTCCAACACTTAATTTATTACTTCTACCGTTTGGTGTGATTGATGGAACATATATAGAAGGGGAGGTTCCTAAAGCGGTGCAACAAGCATATCGTAATCGCAAAGAAAGAACATCACAAAATGTCTTATGTGCTTGTGATTTTGATATGTGATTTACATTTGTTGCTGCTGGTTGGGAAGTAACTGTACATGATAGTAAAGTACTTGAGAATGCACTTGTTGAACCAACGTCACAATTTCCATTTCCGCCACATGGTAACTTAAATTACATCCTTAGAATAAATATTATTTATTTACACAAAACTGTCTCATTTACGTCACATATGCTTTTAGTAATTCTTTATAAAATGTTTGTTGGTAGATAAATAATTTGTTGTTGATGCTGGTTTCTAAAACACAAAAGGATTTTTAGCTCCATACAAAGGACTACGCTATCATTTGCAAGATTAC
>NW_006239172.1:338216-348080 GCF_000226075.1 Solanum tuberosum
AACAAATAGCTTTGTAATAATTTATTATGTTACCAAATAAAATTTTGTTTATTTGGTAAGATTGAATAAACATTTGGGGCTATTTTAATAGTTTTACAACTTATGTGATTTTTATGTTTATGAGAAAATATACAACACAAAAATTCCATATTTGTTGTTGATGCTGGTTTCTAAAACACAAAAGGATTTTTAGCTCCATACAAAGGACTACGCTATCATTTGCAAGATTACCGAGGAAGTGAAAGAGAGCCTCAAAATGTCAAAGAATTGTTTAATTATAGGCATTCATCTCTGCGCAATGTGATTGAACGGACTTTTGGAGCTTGGAAAACTAGATTTAGAATACTGAAACAAGGCATGAAGCATTATGATATTGATACACAAGTAAAAATAGTCACAGCTTGTGCAGTGTTACATAATTATTTGCGAGAATACCAAAGTACTGAAGAAATATTTATGGTCTATGAGCATGAAAATATAGTTGCGGATGATATTGACCAACAAATGGCTCAAAGTAACAATGTTGGTTCGTCTTCTCAGTCACATGATCGAAAAATGCAAGTTCAACGTGAGGAAAATTATCCGTACTATGTGGGAGGATTATATTAAAGACTAGTACACTACAATTTATGTTCAATTTTTTTTTATTGAATTAAAGTTTGATGAAACAATTACTTAAGTGGGAAACAAATAGCTTTGTAATAATTTATTATGTTACCAAATAAAATTTTGTTTATTTGGTAAGATTGAATAAACATTTGGGGCTATTTTAATAGTTTTACAACTTATGTGATTCTTATGAGTATGAGAAAATATATAACACAAAAATTTCACATCGCATGTCCAAACAAAACTTCAATTTCATCTCATGATTCCGTATTATGATACCATATCATGATTTCATATCGCATGGTCAAACGGGCCCTTAAAGTTTACCCAAAAACTATGACCACGTGATATTTTCTCTATCAGCTCTTACCAATTAAATTATTTTCAGTGCTTATTTGTTCTTTTCTCCCTCTTATTTTCTTTACTAGAAGGGAAAGCTCGTGCGATGTACGGGCCCAACATCTAATTTATCCAATTCACTTTTAAAACAATTAGTAAACACAGTAAGTATGATAATGTTATTGATTGAATTGTAGCAACATAAACCAAATAAAGATATTTTATATAATACTACATCACATATATTTACGAACTTGAGAGTGGGAAAATTAATATATCAGCTATACATGTGGTGATGAACATCTTAAAATGTAAGAGTTCAACTTTCTCTTGTGGAAGATCAATCTGCAAAGTTTTAAAAGTAACTTTAAATATCAAAAGATATATTTATATGATCGAAAAATCACGAAAGACAAAACAGAAGCACAAAAAGGACTTCAATTCTAACACTTGAGAATCAAAGCAGATGATAACAAACGGAGAACATAAATAATTTCTTCTGGCACATCAATTCTACCTTTTTCAACAATGAAAAAGCTATCAAAATTGTTAAAGAGATTCTAAGACTCATACTTTCATAATTAACAATTCAGCCTCTTAAGCTTTCCCTACAATCATCCTTCGTAAGATCATACTCAACATAAATACATAATTCACATACTCCAACCAAGATAAGTGATTTCCACATTTATTCTTATAAAGACACCTATATACGTGTCTTTGGCATCTTATCCAAAGACCATCTTACCCTTTGAAATTTTAATTACCGTAGAAAAAATCCACAGGTAGCAAATCAGAAAACAGAAACATTATTATAAGCTACAAAAAGAATTACATTTATATAAATTCTCCGTGATACATAAATAAAATGAGGCCATAAATTGCATATAATACACATAAAATATAGTTCTTGAAGTATAAGAATTACTTGTGTAAAGGCATTGATAAGAAGACCAAAAAGATCACCACAAGTTCACAACTAATATATAGAAAGGAAATATTAAATACTTCATCTTCTACTTTAGCTATATACGTGTCTTTGACATCTTATCCAAAGACCACCTTTCCCTTTGAAATTTTAATTATTCTAGAATTTTCAAATTTTTTCTAGGGAAAAAAGATAAATATACCCCCGAACTATAGTAAATGGTATGCAGATACCTCCATCATACTTTTGGGACATTTGTGCCCCTACCGTCCAAAGCTAGAGTATATATACCCTTCATACTAACGAACATACATATGTCATAATCTTATCCACCGACCCGACATTTATTAAATATCAGATAAACGGATAAGATTGCGCCACGTGTCCCTATTTAGTCTTCCGTTAGAGTGAAGGGAATATATGCTCTAGTTTTTGGACGACAGGGGCACCAATGTCCCAAAAGTATGACGGAGAGTATCTACATACCATTTACGATAGTTCGAGGTATATTTATTCTTTTTCCCTAGAAAAAAAAAAAATTCTAGAATATTTAAAATTTCAAAGGGAAAGGTGGTATTTGGATAAGATGCCAAAGACACATATATAGGTATCTTTATGAGAATAAATGTGATAATTGAAGTGGAAGTGGAATCAAACTACACTTAAAAGTACTTACGTAGCAAGATAGTACAAACTTTGTAATTTGTGTTGGTACACCAAACTGTCATTTCTATATAAGGGTAATGTATATTTTTAATCTCCTTTTTGGGTTAAATATCTTTTGTTTATAATAATAATAATAATATGTTGTGAATCAAATTGGCTATCTAAGGATTTATGGGCCAGAAGGAGTGAATGAGACTAATTCATTTAAGATTATTGGGCTAATTAAAATTTTAGAGAGTTTTATTTGGAATTCACGCTCGATTATCAATTGGTTGAATAGGTCTTAGGAATACATATAAGAGGATAAATGTTTATTTACGTCTCAACAAGTTATAGTAGAAGGTGTGGGGATTAGTATTTCTACAATTGTTAGCGGAATGATTATTTCTTCTTTGCCCAAAGAAAACTTAAGCTTTGTGGATAATGTCAAGAGTCATCCGAAGTTATTTGACACTTCTATCGATTAACATGATGGACAATATGTTCGATGAAATGTCAACTAGAATTTTCACCAAAAAAGTAACCGCAGAGGTGCAACTCGAGACTCCAATCAAAATGCTTGATGAAGAATCACCAGGCCCTGAACACATCGAAATTCAACAGTTTGATGAATGTTCCCACAAGATATATCAAAGAGGTATATGACTACTACATCTCTACACCATGGCTCTAGTAAACAGAAAAATAAACTAAAATCAAATTTTGTTGATAATGATAAACTCAACTAAAAAGAAATAACTATAACACCAAAAGAATAAAAGAAACAAAAATAGAAATTAGACTATTAAAACTCAAAATCTATTTTTAAAATTTTACCCCGGCAACTAATCTGACCCTAGAAACTTTTTTACTGTTGAATCAAAAGATGAACGGACGAGTCTTATTATTAAACAAACAAGATAATCACACAAAGTATTTTAGATTTTATATAAGCATGTAGTCCAATTTTCAAAAAATAAAAACAAATCTCTTGTTCTCTCTCCATAATCCATATAGTCCCTCCATTTATCAAAAAGAAAATAAATCTCTCATTCTCTCTCCATATAATTCTCCCAAAAAATTCTATAAAGTACTCAATAATCGAGTAATTTTCTATTCTATTTCGAATGTTTGATTTTATATTTTTTTTGGATTCCATCTATTGATTTTAGAGTACATTTTCAAAGAGAGGGAAAAAAGCGTTTACGGAGTTTTACCCCAAAATATAGGGTTGCAAATTTTTATCATGACTTTGTAAAGAGTGTTTTGAGACTACAAAAGAAAAAGTCTTAGAAATCGAGACCTCCTTCTAATTTAAGATAACAAACTTTCAGTGAGACAGCTCAATGCACTTCACAATGTTTTTCTACACAATGTGATCAATCAAGAAATTTTTTATCAAATACTTTATGGTATTTTCATTTGAAAAAAAATAAATCTGTCCAAATATTTCTTATCAAAATAACTACTCAACGTGTTTTTATAGATTTTGTAATAACATTTATTTTATAACAAAAAATTATTATTCATAAACAATAATGACAAGTGATTTATTTGAAGACTAAGATATGCCCTTAGCTTTTAAAATTATTATTTTTGTTTTAAAGAATTCTCAAATATACAAAATTTCACATTTTTTATGATGAATATTTTTCATTCATTGAGTTTCACTATTTCGAGAATTTAAATACCAATTTATGTTCATGAAAAGTAGTATCACTTCTTCACAAAAAAATGACATTGTTTAAATACCGAATTTTTTAAACATTGTTAAAAGAAAATAATGGTTATGCAACTGAAAACTTAAAAAAATTGACTACCTAAATAACGGCAAAACCGTTTTTGTATCGGGAATGGACTATTGTTTATTTGGGGTTAAAGATTTGAAATGCAAGTTTTGAGCTATATTTTGAGCAATTTTCATAAATCACACTAGTATTTGTGCTAATTATTTAATACATTTATAAATCTAATAATTACGTATCTAGTCTGAACTGCCTCTAAATACATTGTATTCGCTCGCTCGTCTCTTCATATCTCTACATTTGTATTTCATTTTTTCATGTATATATGTATTTATTATCGGTATATATCAATTTCATCCAGTGTATCCAGTACTACGGGGTCGTTTGGTGTGATGGATAGGGACTGTTAATCCCGGGATAAATTTTAAGTACTCTTTATTTCCTTGTTTGGTTGGAAAGCTTGGGATAACTTATCCAAGATTAGGAATTAGTACCAGGATAAGTTATCCGATCCCTCCCATTTGGTGGTATAGTAATCCTGGGATAGAATAGGAAAATGACAACTATATCCCTTTAAACCCTTTGTATACATCACTTTTCACATTTATGTATATTTACATTATTTTTAATATCATGTATACTAATATTCATTACTTCTTATTTTTATGATAATTATTTATATTTTTTCTATTTAAAAAAATTACACTATATAAATATAATTTTTATTTATGAATTTATTTGACTAATTCTTATGTTTATTTATTTTTTGATTTCCCATAAATCTTCTTTCACTTTAATAAAATTTAAAGAGGAAAATTCTATTTTTAAGCTAAATAAGAAAAAGGTTTTATTTTTAAATACATATGGTACTTACCATTGAGAATGCATAAACAAAAATATTTAAGCTAAATAAAATAAAGGTTTAATTTTTAAACATAAATAATTAAAGTTTGCAAAGAAAATATTAAAAACTAAATAAAAGGAAGGGTAATTTTGTAAACAAACAACTTGTTCTTAAAATTTATGCAATATATATTGTTTTAATACAACAAATCAAACACTCAATAAGAAATAATCTGAACACAACTTATCCCATCATAACTAATCCCAACATTACTTATCCCAACATAACTTATCTCATCATAACTTATATTCTATTTATACCTCACTTTTCACATTTATGTATAACTATATTTTTGAAAGTCTTCAACCTCCTTAATCTTAGATAATTCTTTTACAAAAAGAAAAAAAAAACTCATTATTAAAAAATATATATTATGTAATGCAAAATCATAGTACACATCTTATTATAATTTGTTTTTTCACTAAACAAAAATATTAGCACATGTCCTCCCACTCACTACTCCTTATTTTTATGATAATTTTTCATATGTTTCTATTAAAAAATTACACTATATAAATATAGTTTTTATTTATGAGTATATTTGACTAATTCTTATGTTTATTTATATTTTTTGATTTCTCACAAATCCTCTTTTACTTTAACAAACTTAAGATGGAAATTCTATTTTTAAGCTAAATATGAAAAAAATTATTTTTCAATACATACGGTACCATAGTTGGAATGCACACACAAAAATATTTAAACTAAATAAGATGCAAGTTTTATTTTTTTAAAAAATGAATAATTAAAGCTTGCAAAGAAACTACAAAAAACTAAATAAAGTGAAGGGTAATTTTGTAACAAACAACTTGTTCTTAAAATTTATGCAATACATATTATTTTGAATACAACAAACCAAACACTCAATAAAAAATAACTTCAGCATAACTTGTCTCATCATAACTAATCCCATTATAACTTATTTCATCATAACTAATCTCATCATAATTTGTTTTCAAACCAAACGAGCCCTAAGTATTTTATAGGCTAAAGTCATCGACGGCCCCTTAAAGTTGTCCGCATAATTCACTTAGACACCTCAACTAGGAATTGTACTTATTAAACACTTAAATTGTTCAAAACATATACCTATTAAAACACAAAATGCTGATGTGGCAACCTAAGTGTACCTTACTTGACATTAGACACGTGAACATGTTCCAAATATCATTTTATTTTTATTTATTTTCTAAGAACTTGTACCTTTTTTTGTTTATTTGACATTTTGGCATTAAAATAATTAAAATCATTTTTTTATTAAAATTAATTTCTTGGTAAACCCAAGAAATCAACCCCACCCCCTTTTTCAGCCATCGTCTTCTTCGTCCACTGTCTCTGTTTTTTTTTTTAACTTTGTTATTTCATTTATTTTCATTCTTTATATAATCTGAATCTACTAATTAATTTGATTTTGCAATAAGAAATAAGAGTTTTAGGCATTGAAGTTAAGAAAGTTAGTTGGACTCTGTTCATTTATATTTCTGGCCACTTTGAACCGACATCACCACACAATTTAAAATATAAGTTAATTAAGCTTATTGACAATAATATCTTAAAATTTCATAGAATTAATTTGAGTATTCTCGATTTCTTATGGCCGTTAATTTCAAAAAAATTTAACATTATTTTTTTTTTAAGCATCTCAAAAATCATTTTGCTAAGCTACGGATTATTCACTAATAGATTTAATCCTCATAATTTATAGGAATAATAAGAAGAAAAACAAAAAGTAATGTGCCAAAGGAGTCGAGAACGGCGAGTGCCTAAGAGGAAGAAGAAGAACGGACAAAAGCTTTAGTAGGTGGGGTTGAATTATTTAGGGTTGAAAAAGTACTTATTTTTTTATCTTTCAAAATCATAAAATAATTTTTTTATAGTTAGATTGGGCAATAGGCCATGGGCCAGGTGTCATAACTTTATTCGTAACTATTTTAAGCTACGGAGTGTGAGTTACACGCATAGGATTTTATGTATTGATTGTCATTTTGTGTCTAATAGATATATATTTGTTAATATTAAAGTGTCTAATAGGTACTATGATTAGGCGTTCCTATATTTAGATCTATTCTCAGTTTGACTGTTGGCGGATGAAAAGTTAGTCCCTGCAATGAGAAATTCATGAGTGAAAATAACCTTAATTGAGGTGTCTAAGTAAATTATGCGGACAACTTTAAGAGCCATGAATGACTTAAGCCTATTTTATATAATCAATATAAAAATTACATTAATGTATTCAATGTATCTATGCATGGGTACATAAATACATCTATCATACTTAGAAGAAAAGAAAAAAGAAGAATATAATTATTCAAATACATAATAATGTATCTAGTATAATTATGTCTTAATTAATGTGGGCAAACTACATAAATCCCACTAGTTTAGGTCTTAATTGCTAAGATTTCCGATAGTTTCAAATATTACTTCCTCTACCATATTTCATGCTTAGGATACATGAGTTTGAATCCGCGAGATACATGTATCTGTCGAATTTTAAAATCGAGATACGCATTTTATCTATTTAAATTAATTGGTTGTAACCGATTTCCTTAATTAGAGGAGTAATTGAGGATTTTCAAAATACATGGACAATTAATTCTAGAAATTTAGATTAATCAAATCTCTTAATATAAGGCGGAAATCAAGGAGTGTATATATGTTTAATTAATTTTATTTTATTATTCTTTGAAATAATAAATTCGTTAATATTGTTAATAAAAGACTTGATTAATTTCATTTTATTACTTTTAAAATAAAAAATTCATTAATTTGATGTATCTATTATCAATATATGATGTATCCAACAAACTAAACACTTAGATACATGAGTATCATATAAGTACATTCATATGTATCATAGAAGTATCTATTATTAATTTCGTGTATTTATTAGATCTATCTAGTATTAACTTAATGTATCTATTTATATGTGTCTAGTATTAACTTAATGTATCTATTTATATGTGTCTAGTATTAACTTAATGTATCTATTTATATGTGTCTAGTATTAACTTAATGTATCTATTTATATGTGTCTAGTATTAACTTAATGTATCTATTTATATGTGTCTAGTATTAACTTAATGTATCTATTTATATGTGTCTAGTATTAACTTAATGTATCTATTTATATGTGTCTAGTATTAACTTAATGTATCTATTTATATGTGTCTAGTATTAACTTAATGTATCTATTTATATGTGTCTAGTATTAACTTAATGTATCTATTTATATGTGTCTAGTATTAACTTAATGTATCTATTTATATGTGTCTAGTATTAACTTAATGTATCTATTTATATGTGTCTAGTATTAACTTAATGTATCTATTTATATGTGTCTAGTATTAACTTAATGTATCTATTTATATGTGTCTAGTATTAACTTAATGTATCTATTTATATGACCTAATATTAATGTCATGTATCTGTTTATACGACCTAATTATAATTTCATATATCTTTTATATGTATCTAGTATTAATTTGATGTATCAAGTATCAGTTTCATACATTATATTCAAAAACATGTATCTCGGATACATAGTAAGCATATACATATAATTATGTGTATCTAAATATGGAATGTAATTGAAACACACAAATTTAGGAATAAATCACAAGTGTTTAGTATTTGTCTTATCATTAATCCGAAAAAAGTAAAATATTTCAAAAAAATTCCCTTTATTTTAGCATCTGAAATTATTTCTCATATATAGATACATATATTTTTAACTCAGATACATGAAGTCTTAACTAGATATATATACACCTGATATGTATTCAACATTGTTGCACTCGATGTGTATCTAATGATGTATTTGTTCTGTTAATTAAAGCTTGGCGAAATTCTTCCATCTTGATTAGGCGTTCCTATATTTAGATCTATTCTCAGTTTGACTGTTGGCGGATGAAAAGTTAGTCCCTGCAATGAGAAATTCATGAGTGAAAATAAACAAATAAAAGTTGTTTAATTTAGTATAATATTCTTAATGTGTAGTATCTTTAACAAGAATCAACCGATTTTGAGATTGGTCAATCACAAAAGTGTTTGAGAAACAACAAAATTTAAAAATATAAAACTTAATTTGTAAAACTATTTAAAATTGAATTTCAGAGCATTATGAACTTTAACTTAGATACAAAATCAAGAAAAAATGATAAAATTTAATTTTAGAGCATTATGAACTTTAACTTAGATACAAAATCAAGAAAAAATGAGAATAATAAAACAATAGAAACAAACCTATATGTATAATGCTAATTTGAACATGGAAACATGTATTAAGAGAACATTTTATCTATTTAAATTAATTGGTTGTAACCGATTTCCTTAATTAGAGGAGTAATTGAGGATTTTCAAATATGTATTAAGAGAATGAAGGAAGAAAGAGGGCTGGGTGGGGGCAACGGCAGATGAAATGAAGAGGGAGAAGAAAGTGGGAGTGGGGGGCAACGGCAGATGGAAGAAAGAGGCATAAAGAAAGAGGGTTGGTGGACTTTTGAGGGGGTGGGGGGATTTGAATCGTTAATGGATCATTAATTAAGGAGTTTAAAGTTAATATTGTTAATAAAAGACTTGATTAATTTCATTTTATTACTTTTAAAATAAAAAATTCATTAATTTGATGTATCTATTATCAATATATGATGTATCCAACAAACTAAACACTTAGATACATGAGTATCATATAA
>NW_006239172.1:348536-364897 GCF_000226075.1 Solanum tuberosum
TGTTGGCGGATGAAAAGTTAGTCCCTGCAATGAGAAATTCATGAGTGAAAATAAACAAATAAAAGTTGTTTAATTTAGTATAATATTCTTAATGTGTAGTACCTTTAACAAGAATCATCCGATTTTGAGAATGGTCAATCACAAAAGTGTTTGAGAAACAACAAAATTTAAAAATATAAAACTTAATTTGTAAAACTATATAAAATTTAATTTTAGAGCATTATGAACTTTAACTTAGATACAAAATCAAGAAAAAATGAGAATAATAAAACAATAGAAACAAACCTATATGTATAATGCTAATTTGAACATGGAAATATGTATTAAGAGAATGAAGGAAGAAAGAGGGCTGGGTGGGGGCAACGGCAGATGAAATGAAGAGGGAGAAGAAAGTGGGAGTGGGGGGCAACGGCAGATGGAAGAAAGAGGCATAAAGAAAGAGGGTTGGTGGACTTTTGAGGGGGTGGGGGGATTTGAATCGTTAATGGATCATTAATTAAGGAGTTTAAATTTAAGATAATTATGAAATATCATATTTAAGGGATTAGAGTATCTGATTAAATATTTTAAAATATATGATATAAATATTAAAAATGGTAGTATGTGTAATTATTTTAAACTAGAGGTAGATATAGTATATATAGTAGTGATTTATGTGTAGTTAGGTAGTTTTTCCTAATTAATGGGCATTCATTAATTATGTAGCCATTATTTCTTACGAGAAAAATCAAACCAATAAGCACCCTTATTTCTAAAGCATACATAGATATTTTTTATTATTATTATTTTGGTATTGTGTCAGTTCATGGTGTTACATTCATTGCTAATTGTTTGGCCCAAAGCATCAACATTCAATATTTCAATATAAATTAGGTCGATGAAGCACAATTGCACATGGTCAAAATCTTGATTCTCTAATCCTAAATGATTGTTTAATCAAAGATTAGTGGTGTAAAATAATAAATAAATATCTGTTTTCTAGTGTCATTATTTCATTCTTCCCTCTTCTTCTTTTTCACCGTAAAAAAAACAAGTAAAAGAGAAAAAGTGACATTGCAAGTGAAGAAAAAAAAAATAAGGAAAAAGGTTAGAATTTACTCATAAATTATGTGAAATGGTCCTTGTTCTCATCTCAATTTGTAATATACATATACATTTATTATACAGTTATTATACACTATTTACAATTCTTTATGTTTAAGCATTAAAAAATAATTCTCATTTCGCAAAAATAATACTTGGACATAATGTTTTATTATTTCATATTTTCAGTCAGGTGGGTAATTATTATATACTATAGAGTACAAGATTAGCTAATTATCAAGTAGTTAGAAATTGAGAAGCAGTTCTTTTAGCAATAGAGATCATAGGGTACTAGGGCAGTTTAAACGAGGCCAACCCGCAGTCACTACTCACCATTATTTGGTGCGCACTTTGTGCACATTTGTACGTAATAGCCTACAAATCACCTAGGATGGGACATAGAGCATGTTAAAATGAGTTCGCACTAATAAGTTAGGCTAAAATTATTCCAAAATTAAGACTGACAAGGTTTCAGCTAAAATGGATTAAAGACTAATCGGATCATAAACCACATGACCCCAGCCTCAATCCAGTACATGAGAACCAACACCAAACACAACTATGGGCTAAATTGGACAGGCCATAAAATTTTAAGCCATATTTGTCACCAGGTAATCTCTGTATTTTCACAGTGCAGTCATTTGGCTTCTCTTCCTATAAATTAAAAAAAGACTACTTATTTCAAGTTTAGATACTTATATATTTCAAAACTCATTTAATAATTCATTTTTTGGTTCAACCAATGTCTCTTCGATTAGATGATATAGAAAGTTTTATTTGCTTTATGTTGTTGTTATTCTTTTCTCAAAGGTAATGGACATTTATTTTAAAGTAACAGAGATGTTCATATGGGGTTCTGATGTAGCTCGAGTAGTCATAGAATTGAACTAACGGGCAACGAAGAACACTCTTTACTGTTCCAGACATTCAACGGTTTTCCACAACCATAAAATGTGGTAACACCTGCCTTCCGTCTGGTTCAGAAACACACAGAAAATTGATTGTACAAGAAACAAATTGTTTCAATAAGAAATTTGGAGGTGTGCGTAACCCCAATTTCTGGAATTAAAATTTAGGGCTTTAAACACCACCTTTTCACAATTTAGGAGACGCTTAAAAGTACAAGGCAAAACAAATTGCCATGTATATAATATGAAGCCAACTCCTTGATTGTTTACAAATTTTGGATCTACTTATTATACAATACTAAAATTGATCCATTATTGCATAGAGAAAAATAATATGAAAAAAGTGGTTGTTGCTCATATTCTATGGGTGTAAAAGAGTCTGTCATGCCATGGCAATAGCATTCAGTACGAGGAATTTTTTATAATCATCGCAACAACAACACAGTTTTATAAACAGCAGATCAAACATCAAGAAAAATAATAAAATACCCCAATTTAGATAAGTAAAACGAAGATCATTTTGTTGGGGAAAATAATTAAAGCAAGGTACAATCAAAATAATAATACACAAAAACTGCAAGGAATCAGCTGGGGAGTGAGCAATGTAATATAATTAATGAACGTTGCGGCGAGGTAGTAGCATTTATAGAAGAAGAAGAAACCCTAATTTTAAACAAGGCCTTTCGTTAAAGGCCTGAGGTTTATAATGGTTTGGGCTGCAGCTATATCTCATTGGGCCTGTTTGGTGAAATTTTTGGGAGCTCAAAATTGTTTATTTTTTAAGGAAAAAACTGATGTTTGGTCAAACTTTTAAAAAAAACTATTGCAAACATTTCTATCATATTTACTAATTCTCCCTATAGTTTGAAATAATTAAATTTTATCGGACTAATGAATAACTTCATATCAAATTTTAAGTAAGATACACCTAGATACATGTATTTTTACTACAAGATATACTTAAAACAGGGAGAGAGGCGAGAAAAATCTCTAAATACATGTGAATCATACTTCGATACATATATTAGGGATACTAAAAACATGTAACTGGGTACCAAATACAAAGAGCGAGGCAAGCGAGAGAGTGATACATAAAAATTCACTTGAATATAGTGTATCTATAATAAATTGCACTTAATTTTAATCTCATGTATATGAAATACTTTATCCGAAGTCCAAATCTAGTACGATTCGTAATACAAAAAACTAGCGTGAATCTAAATAATTAACTCCTAAACTAATGAGATTTCTGTAGGTTACCCTTTTTTAGGAGCAATAGAAACTTATTTTTTAGAAGTTAAAAATTAGTTTTTCTCCGAAAGTAATTTTTGAGAAAATACACTTAGAAATTCAAATTGCATGTCCAGCAAAACTTCAATTACGTATCATGATTTCATATCATACATGTGTCCTATGTCTTAACGAGAAGCAACAGCTCATCGGCGACAATGAAAGGCTGCTTATATGGTTTGGTGGAATTTTGGGCCTCAACCTTGGGCTCTTATGTATATAGCTTTCTAGCCCAATAGCTTTATAAGAACCCAAATGCCTCCTACTGGATCTACAATGGTGTACATGATAATATTGGGCTTACTTTGGTACCACTGTTAACATGATTTTGGCCCCATGATAAGAACCCAATGGTTCGTCGGTGAAATTTGCCTGTCGATCATGTGATAATAAAGTGGGAATTTTCTCTAATGTCATATTTGGGTACTTTCTATTCAAGCAACTCCCTCTCGTCACAAGGATCTTTCGAAAATAGAATATGACAACACCATAGCATAATAGGAATCTTTTTTGGTGAATATTATAGAGGATTTATCTAGAATAAGCCTAAGAAAGGCTATATATGTATATATTCCAAAAAGGAAGAGAAAAAGCAAGAAAGTTGTGTATATGCACCAAGAATTTAATGGACCCCCTATATAATTTCGTGACCCATTCTTTACACTAGGTTAATATATGCTTTTTAATTTTTCTCCTCTTAAAAATACGACCACGTTTCGACATATGGTGTCATGTAACACTCCACTTTTTCTAAATTTATCTTACTACTACTTTTCTAATTGTTTTTTTCGTTTGTGAATATTCAATGACCTGTTCGAATCGGTAAGTTGTCCATGGAAAGAAAAGAGTTTATTGTATTGGAATTAAACGATTTACTATCACATCAAAAATTATATATAAATCATAATGTCTTTCAACAAGCGTCCATCAAACAAGTGTCATATTCTGGTACAAAAACAAATGAAATAATATGTGGTGACTATTTATCTATGATCGATCGATAGAGTTATTTTTTTTTTGTGATAAGAGTAAGAAATAAATTAAATGATCTCACGTGTGCAACATAACATTTTCTGGTAAAATGATTCAATCAATGTTCCCTTACCAACTAGCCATTTGGACGTTTTCGTGCTTGTGATTGCACACTGCAACCAGTTACATATGTTGTTATTATTATGATATTTAGAGTACAAACTGGGTAGGCTTCACATGGCCATGTTTTCATCTTTGTAATTTTTCATTGAAAGAAATAAGTCATACAACTTTAATAGGACGTTTAACTCTTTGTTCATAAAAAGGACATATTTAATTGGTCATGATTCATCAATGAGACTGACATTTTGTCATTCACTCTTAACATATGGATCCCAATAGTTCTGATCAATCTCATTTGCCCTATGCTATATATGCTGGGTTTGTTGGGTTCTATGTGTCTTGGTTATCAATTATCATGTCAAACTTACTTAATTCTTTGGACATAAGTTGTTTTGGTTTAGTGGAACTTAATTATCGACTACAGTACACAAGGTTATGGCTTAGTGGTCAATGAAATGGTTGAGAGTCATGAAGTCTCAGATTCAAATCACAGTGAAACTTAATTATTGACGGTAAGATGAATTGATCACATGGAACAAGATTCATGATACAAAATAACTTAGGTTAAATCATAAAGGCAAATCTAAAAAAATATATTTTTCTTTTTTATTTAATATATATATATGTGAGCAGCTTGAGTTTTGGTAATAGTCAATTTTGGTCCCCTTTAAGAATGAAGAGCCAAATAATAAAAATGTAGCATTGGTGTGTTGATTGTTTTGTTGCCTCATTTCTAGGTTTGTAAAAGTACATTTAATCAACCATATTAAAATCCATGCCTGTAGTTACATTGTCCATTCCTTTTTTTGGTTTGAGAATAAATGTTTATTCTATCATATTGCATGGCTTGTATTATTTTGTTAATGGCCCAGTCATATTTCACAATCAAGTATAATGATATCAAAAATCATAAATACAACTTCTGCAGATAACACAAAAATAAGGTAATTTATCTATTAAGAAAGGTTAAAATTAAACTCACTTCACTTCATAATGAGTGAATTTTTTGGGCATATTTTCATTATTTAAAATAATTGAATGTTTGATTATTTTTTTTCATATTTATCCTTTGCTTTTAATGAAGTTTTACATTATCCCAAACCCTTTTGAATAACTTGAGAATAAACATAAATAGCAATAGTAAAAAATATAGTTTTAAATTATATCTGTGAGTATATTTAATGGTTGCATATTATCTCACAAATTCAATTTATATAAAATAAAAGGAGTACTAATAGTATATTCCCTTATATAAGAAGTAGAGCTGTCAATATGGGCTAGTCCACCCCATCCGGGCTAACCCATACAGGCTTTGGCATTTTACGGGCCAGGCCAGCCCATTTTTTGTGTGGGCCAGAAACGGTCGGCCCAACCCACAATTACGTGGGCTACAGGCTTGCCGGGTCAGCCCACTTTTTTAAAAGTTATATATTTTTTATATAATTATTAAATTAAATTATAAATTATAATTTAAATCATAAATATTGATAAAACAATATTACATGGTGTTAATGCTACTACTTGTTAATCAAATCCACAAATAAAATTATCTTTATAATATTTATTAAGTTTTTTTTCAAGTAAAAGTATAAATATCTAAATAGAAATATTAACCTAACTGTTTTGCAATGATCACAATAAAACACAAAAAATATGACAATATTCCAACCATAAAAATGTAAAAAATAAACTCCTTAAAAAATCATGAAACTTATGGCGTATCTAACACTTCATGAAACCTATGGCGTATCTAACACTTCATGATCATCTTCATCAAGCATATCTGAATTAATTCGTGGGAAGGTTGTCTTAACATCTTCATTTTCATATGCAATTTATATGCGGTTTCAATTAGTTAAATATTAAAAAATAACTAAATTGAGAATTATAATATTTAAATGTATACAAAAATATATTACCAGTTTGAGAAAAATCATGTAACCAGTTTTCGAGTAGCAACAAGTGTTTGGACATTTTCATGGTGGATGCAACTTCTATACTTAGTGATTTTCCTAAAAAAACTTTAAATAGATTTTTGAGTTTGGATCTCTTTTAATTTTAAATTTTAATATTATATTATATTATATTTTTAAATTAATTTGTATTAGTCCACGGGCCGGCCCTACCTATATTTTTCAAGCCCCACAAATCAGCAGGCTTATTCAGGCCGGGCTAAAAAGCCCTTTTTTTAAATGGGCTCCAAATTTTTTAGCCCAGCCCTATTAAATCCCGAATTAGGCCAGGCCGGCCCAACAGGCCTAGCCCATATTGACGGCTCTAATAAGAAGCAACAAATTAGTTGTCTCACTTGCCTATTTCATAGTCTTTATTTTATCTGTTTGTATGAAAAATTGATTTAGCTGCTTCTAGCCTTATAGTTAAAGACTTAAAGCTGATACTACGGACATCTAGTTACTGTCTCCTCTTTTTTTTTTGAATATTTTAATTTAATTTGCTTTATATTTAATATTTTCTCCATTTAATTTATTTATCTTATGTTCCTTTTTAGTATGTTATATTTCAAAATTGCATAGTACTATAAATATAATATATATTATTTATAGATTATGTAAAATATAATATAAATCATAATAATTAACAACTTAAAATCATATAAACATTTGACTGACTCTTTGAATTTAATTTGTATTATATGAATTGAAACAAACAGAATAACATATATACTCATGCTCGCACGGATTTATTATATCTACGATTAAAAAAAAAAAAAAAGAAGATATATAAAAGAACTCTTCCAGAAAATCCTATATAGTTGTAATAATTCATGTGGATGTCCCACATGGAAATTGAGAGAAAAAGGTAATTATGAGTGTCCCATTAGATACTCCTATGCAATAATTTCTAATCTTGATCTTGTATGTTTTTTCTGATTTGGCCCAAATTTAACTGCTAACCATACTATATAATATAATTGACTATCAAAAAAGTTTTCACTAGCGTTGCACTAAACCAAATGCTAGTAAATTACTCGCAGTTCGAGATATAGCTGTTGATTAGTCATTTTCTTGTTTATCTTTTCCTCTTTTAATTTGTTAGGTGAATTGCAATTGAGTTATATCATGTGGTAGGGCAAAATTTAAACATTTATTAAACACTACGTTGTCCATTAAACAAACATATACTAAATCTTGTTTTTGGGTGGGGTTTGAGAAGAGAGGGGGAGGGGGAAGGGGGTGTGGCAAATTTTTAATTAGCAATATGTTCAAAAATCGCAATTTTATGCTACCTTATGTATACAAGTTTAAGTGCATTCTTTCTTTTACTTATAGTCAGGGCAAATTTAGAGAGTAGTGAAAGAGCTTTCTGAATTTTCTTGATAAGAAAATACATTGTAGATATAATATTTTTTGAATTTTTTTTATGCATATATATAAAGTGTTTTTGAATTTTTTAAACATAAAATTAGAGATTTATTCAATAATTAAGGGGTTCAAGTTTAAATCCAAGTACTACATTTATAAATTATGGTAGTTTAGCACAACATTTTATAGACTATGAGTGCCCTTGCACTACAAGGTGCATTCCTTAATTCTTAAATAAACTATGGTATCATCACTTACCAAAAACAATTTTATGATCATTTTTTTAGATTTTTCTCTTATAAATATATTTTTTTATCTGTTTTTAATTTATTTGTCTCAAATTACTTATTTTTTAGTCTATTTTAAAAATATTTTTTCTTATTGGACTATTGTTACATTATACATATATTTAGTTAATTAAGATTACAATATTCAAAGTTTTTATATTTTTTTTAAACTCTATGTTGATCAAGCTAAGACAATTAAATTTAAATAGAGGGGGTAATAATTTAAAAAATGCATGCAAGTGATGCAACTTTCGAAAGCTTGATAAACCTAAATTCGATTGAGTTTATCTTTGGTTGTACAATGTGGAATTTGTTTCCTCACATAGAACAAAAAGCTTTTTATTCTTTATTATTATTATTATTATTATTATTATTATTAAAAAGAGAATATAAAAGCCGCCCACTCTCAAGTCTCAGCTTAAAATCCATTCATTCTCTTATTGTCAAACCATTCTAGGACAGTTGAAAGCCTATGCTATAAACATATGTATAGGCTATAGCTTTTAACTTCCAAAACTTTCTTTCTTTTATGTATATATTTATTTATTAAATAAAATTATATTGAAAAGATCTCAGAATTTAAAGACAACTATAGTACGGCTTCTTTGTTGATTGAATGAACTAATGTTATGACTAAGAATGATTGAGATCTAGCCAGCTTTCAATTATTATTATAAAAAAAGCAAAGGGCATTCTTTTAATTTGACACGTAAAATTATAAGATTTTGAGTCATATTGACGATTGAGTTTATTCTTTATCTTTTAACATAAGGTATATCTATTTGCTTGCCAATAAAAGTTGAATCTTTCACAACTTTAGAATGATGGCATGATCTTGTTCCACTATTAAAAGAGTTTATAGGGTCAAAGATGATTTCGTTTTCATCTTTTAAGTTTTTCATTCGACATTCAATATCTGCTTTGAATTTTTAATTAATTGAGATTCACGCTAGATAAGATAGGGACATAGTTAGTTGTTTAAATGGACGATTTTCGACTGAATTCAATTACTTATTATTCAAATATTACTTTCTCCATTTTAATTTGTTTGATCTACTTTTCTAGTAGTCTGTTTGAAAAGAAAAGATTCTTTTCATTTTTAGCAACTTTTTGATTTCAAGATTAAATGACATTTTGGTATATTTGACAGATCTTTAATTTTAGATCACAAAATTTAAAAATATTTTTTACTTTCTTAAACTCTGTGCCAAATCAAAACAAGTCACTCAATTTAAAACGGAGAAAGTATATTTTTATTAAGAATTTTATAAAATATGTATAACTCCTCCCGTGACATAAAGAATCATTTGAAGCAAAAAAACACTTTTAATAAATAAGAAATTACAATTCGGCGACTAATACAAATACATCAATAATTGGATGATTTATTACCAAATATTTCATTAAATTTGTGGAAATTAACGTTATACAAGAGATCAAAAGTGTACGTATCAATTAATTGAAGATAAAATATACTTAATCCGATACACCACATATAAACCAAAGTCAAATTTATCAATATTTGAAAGACTAAAAATACTAATTTATTGAATCATTCACTTTTGAATATAATTAAGGTAAATAAAAGACAACAAAAACGAAAAAAATTGTGTAAAATTAAAAGGAGCATTAATGAATGTGCAATCGACAAGTATTTAAACAGTTTACACGTAACGATCGGGTTCCGTCGTTATAAAAAAGCTAACGGAAATTTTTTTTGGGTCGGAAAACTTTTTCGTAGTAACTTGGAATTTTCCAACCTAGTCCAGATTTGGACGAAATCGGAGTCATTAAAGTCTAGAGAAATCTGGTAGCAATTGGGTGGTCTAATTATGAAATTGATCACATGAATAGATAGATAAGGCGTTAAGGAATCCGTACGACTTTACGAAATTGAATTCGGGCGAGTAGAACTCCCGAAATTGAACTTAGCGTGAACGGGTATTTTTTGAGTGTCGTTGGTTGAAGGTATGTTGTGAAATGGGGGTCTTGGAATTATTAAAATAACTCACTGGTTCCGTGCAAGCCGCCGGGCCGAGCCGCTGTAGTGGGGTGAGGACGTTGTGGCGGAGCCGATGCGACTTAAGTAAAAAATAAACTCCAAAACGTCTTTATTTTGCACTTTTCGACTTTGAGAGTAAGGAGACGAACCCCCAGGCGATTCTTGACAATTATCCACCATTTTTAAGGCTAAAGGTAAGGTTTTAACTCCCCAAATCCATTTTTCGATCCGTAGAACGTAATCTAATGGGTAATTATCGATGGGAAAGAGTTTTGATCTGAGAATCATGGTGGAAAAAGCCCTAATCTAGGTATGATCTATGGTTGTTAGAATTGTTAGTAATCCGTGTAATTAGTGATTGTTTATTGATTCTCATATTATATTGATTGTTTGTTGACTAAGAACAAGCGAAACGAATCTGGAAAGGGAACAATCAAGCTTCTTAGGGTTTCAAGCTTGTTTCAAGGTAGGTGATGGTTGTGATTCTATGATTGTGTGATGTATGTTTGTTCTTGCTTCATTATGATATATGTTTGTATGCGAATGTTGCATTATTGATCATATTAATTGTACATGAGAATATATGAATGATGAATGCCATGAATCATGACTTGATTGTATGATTATGAGAATGTACTTTGTGATTGTGATTGTGGTTTGTTGAATGGATCGGGTGTTGCGTATTGACACACTAACTTGGATCGGTTGCCACGTTCCGGCATAAACATTGGATCGGATACCACGTACCGGTATGCTAACAGTTTGGGTTTGGGTTCCATGAGAGGACCATTGACTTGACATAACTGTATATCTTGAGAAATGTGAAATTGTGCGTTGTTCGTAAATGATGTTGATAATGTATATGTTCGGTGTATGCATGTATTATTGTGTTATATTGACTTATGTATGTTGCACTTAGTGGAATAGCCGCGTGATCCTATCAGTACACTGTGGTTGTGTACTGATACTGCACTTGCTCTTTCTTTGTTGAGGGCATCTTCAAGCGGCTATTGACAGACCTCGCTTAGAAGATCAGTGATCGTCGTTCGAATTCAAGGGTGAGCCAGTTCTTCCAGGCTGCCATGAGTTCTCTTTCCATCTATGTCCACATTTCGGACTTAGACTTTCTAGCTAGTTATTAATACATTAGTTTGGGGTTGTATCTCTTCTTGTTTAGACTTGTTGAACTTTAGATGTTTTGGTGCATTAACTTTCAAGTTCTAGGCATATTTTTCCGCATTGTTTAGTTGTTAGATCTTTTGAAAGTTTATGGGAACTTCAGTTTTTAGCTATTTAACTTGCTTCCGTAACTTAAATGTCTTAGTTGTTTGGTTCTTTGGTTAGCTAATTAGTATTAACGATTTTACCACCGGAGGGTTAGTGTGGATGCCAATCATGATGGTCTGTGTCGTGACATTACATCTTTTTCAAGCTAATTATCTTAATTAAGGTATTAATCCATGATTTATTGGAAAACTTGACAACAAGATATATAATTACACTTATTAGGGGACCAAATAAGATTCTTAGAGGTACGAATTCTCCTCTTTCCACCAACAATAACAGTGGAAAGTAGTTGTAGTATTATCTCAATTAGTATTAGCATGATAAGCATCCATATAAATCACGTCAAACCAACCTAATAATGATTAATTGGATTACTACGTACTAATCATATTCATTAACATGTTTCTAGGTGTGAGCCGAGGCTAAATCAGACTTTTAACCTTATGAATTCGGAAAGTGTATTAACAACTGAGTTTTAAACTTAATATTTATACATATTTAATAAATTTCTTAATAAAAGTACACTATTTGGACAAAAAGTTACTGAATTTGACTAAATCTATATCCGAACTTTTAGCTCCACCTCGGAGTGTGAGCCCAGCTCATCATCATAATCACATTTGTGACTTTTTTTGTTTGTTTTGGGAGTCAACAAGATGGAAGATGAAAAAGTTGAAGGCAAATTGGTTAAGTCACACTCATTCGTGCCTCTCCCATGCGTTGCACGCGAATCTTTGACAAAACACAAGAGGTTAAGTGGGTGGAGTTGGGTGAAATGTGTCCAATAAAATAATAATTTTGTATCTCATCATTTGTCAAACCAATTGCTAAACAACGTGTCATAAATCAAAATAAAATAAAACTACACACAATGTTTTTACATCAAATCATATATAGTAGTTAATTATGATAAGTCAAATTAAAGGAGCCAGTTATTAAGACAGTTCAAAATGTGAAGATGCAAATCTATGAAACAATTGAAAATTCATATATATAAACAATATAGTGTTTCATCGAAAGGAGTTTGGATGAACCTAGTGAACGCTTACTATAGAGGTGTACTTAACTTGACCATTTGGCAGATGAATTTTCAATTTAGAAGTTTTTTTTTTTCCATTGAGCATTTCATTTAACTTATTGGGTGATGTGTAATTGCGCTGGCCTTTTAATTTCCTGTCTTCTCTTGTCTCCAATGTAAACAAGAAAATGAAGGAATTAACCAAAAAGTCAAATAAGAATTTATTATGAAAAAGAAAATCTTAAAAAGGGGTTTCAATAATCACCAAATAACAAGAATGTGCTTGAAATTTAAGGTTAGAAAATTAAAGGAGGGATAAAGCAAATAATGAGGAAAAAAAAGGCAAAGACAAAAGAAGAAAGACAGTGTGAAAGCTGCAATATAAGTATATTACTATTAGGAAAAATATTTTTGGCCAGAAAATTTGATCAAAATTTGGTCAGAATGATATTTTATTTATGTTATTTTACCTTTTTAAATATTTTTACCTTTTTAATTTTAATATCTTTTAACTTAAAAATGGAAAAAAGATCCATTGACGAGAGGGAGTTGCTCGGATGGTAAGCACCCCTCACTTTCAATCTGAAGGTTGCGAGTTCGAGTCACCAAGGGAGCAAAAGGAGTGGGAGCTCCTAGGGAGGTAAAAAAAAAATCCATTTATTTTAAAATAAAAAAATATTATAGTTTTTTTAATTTTCTGACCAAATTTTTTGGCTATTTAGCACTTCCCTTACTATTATTATAGTATTACATTCCACATAGGTGACAATATAAATTGATAATTAGGGTTTTGGATACTATTATTGGAAATTTTCGTCTTTTTAACAGTGCGAAAGGTTATAATTACAAATTCAACACAATTAAAACGAGATTGCTTCATACCTTATGGTGCTTTAATATGTTTTCAATATATACACTTGTGTATGGAAAAATGTTACATTTAATGTGTATATATAAGCTAACAAAGAAATAAGAAACGTCTAATATAATTAAGAAAAGTAGGAGGTTGAGGAGGCAATGCCAGATGAAAGCCAGTAGTGTTTGGTCTGTTGTCTTAGTGGCTAGATTCATACTTGTATTCATTCATCTTAGAGAATAATAAGATGTCTAATTAACAAAAAGGGAGGCCCACAATGAAGTGGCCCCAAATCTATGGTTGATTTTTACATTATTTATATAAGAAAAGTATCGAAAATATCCTTAAATTTTGGCGCAAGTTATTAGTTTTGTTTTCGAACTATTGAAAACCTTAAAAATTACTTTTCTACTTGACTAACTAAATTTAGATACACCCTCAATCTGTCACATGACAAAGCAAGTGGTCTCAAACTCTTGTAGGAGCATGAAACTCTTGATAAAAAGTTGTCAAGTTGAGATAAGTGTTGAAAACACTCCTAAAACTTGGTTAGAACTTGGGGGTGTATTTCACTCATGTTACAATATCGGGTGTATATTTAAGTTCAGTTAGTCAAGTAAAAGGATGTTTTTAAAGTTGTCAATAATTCATAAATGAAATTAATAATTCACGTCAAGTGCATGTAGGGATGCTTTCAATACTTCTTTCTGTTCATATATATATATTATCTCTATTTTTTAAAATTATAGATATATAACTTTAAAATATACATGGTGTTACATATTTATAAACTAGATGAGTGATCTTATTTGGGTGTTATTTTCCCAATATCGGTTTATGCTCAAAATGAAAGAAAAAGAAATGGCATGATAGAGACTTTTGCATGACCATTTTGCCAGTTCATAGAGGTGTGTGTAATGAATGAATATTACAAGTCAAAGCTCAGCAGTATAACATCTATTATCAGATTGGTTTGTCTTGTGAGTTGTGTGCATGCCCCTAATACATACAATGTTTTAAGACGTAAAGTAACATAATTTACATCCATAAAAGAGGCACATCCATATATTCCACTTAGGGGTGTACAAACAAAATTGATAAATCACTTCAAATCGTAATTCGAATCAAACTAAAAAAATATATTGACCAGTGATTTGGTTTGATATTGAAAACAAACGTGTCTATAATTGTGGTTTGATTTTAAAAATAGTTAAATCGAATCAAGTTAATTAACTCGACATTACATGTATAAATTTTTTGTAAAGGCCTTCACAACTTTTCCATAGTTTTTATAGATATATGTAGAACTTTGGATATTAATTGTAGAAAGGTATGATGTTTGCAGGTCGATGTCGGTTCTTCTTGTTATAGTATTAAGTAAATATATTTACGTTTATAAGATTAGTATAACTTTTGAAGAAATGAAATATTATAATTGATGGAAAATATATCGAGAAAGCTAAGAGTGAGGAACATAAATCTTAATCAGTACTTATTTGTCTTAGAATAAGCACACAAAATTAGTTATGAGAAAAAGGAAGGGAAGCAAACTACAATTAACATGCCCTACATACAAGATGCAGGTGATGGATCTTTGTTTGTAAGGTAGAGCTACTTATAATTCCAACAACTTGGTTGAAAAATGAAAATGAATTAATAATTTGTTGTTTGCAAGCGGAGACAAAAATACTAAGTGATTCTTGACATCTGTCTTAACTAATTGATGGATATAGTTATTTGATATCTGTTGCTGATGAGAGATGAGGGATGACATATATTTCATGAAATTAATTAAAATACGTGAAAATTGACTAATACATGTCATCGAAAATAATAATAATTAATAAGTTGTTTGTGAGTATGGTGAAATGCAAAAATGAATGAAAGAGGCCATTCTTTTGACTACTTTGGTTTTATCTTCTGCATGCGGCCAGTCATTTCAATTATGTAAGACTAGTCTTCTTGATAACTCTTGAATTTTATTAAGGTACGGAAATGACTGTTTCCCTTTCTGTTGCAAAATCCAGTGTATGTATATATATATATATATATATATATATATATATATGTAACAAATTTTAAAGGAAAGACAAAATCAACTCAAAACATTTAGACAAAGACCTTTGAAATATCATTAATCCTAAGTAAGGTAGTGTTAACCGACATAATGCGACCCATTGGTTATATGGGTCTAGCCTCCACCCACCGAGAGCCCTAATCCATATATGCCGTATGAATTTAATAAATATAAGAATATGGAAAACAAAAACTCTCATAAAGAAAAGACTATTAACAACCTACCGTGGTCATCCATATTTTATGACAAGGACCTCCCACATCGTCAAATGTGGTTTCAGGTGATGAGTCGCAAGGACTTTACACCTTGTCAGTGATACTACAAAACTCTATTTAAGCCTCAGTTAAAACCTTTACAATTTTTTATTTATTATGAGTTATCCGAATATGGCATATTCCCATTGGTATCGTTACACCAATACTTGCAAGCCATTCTAACCATGCCAATTTCATAATTAGCCATTTAAAACTCTTAACCTTTCTTTGAAAACCAAAGCCTCATTTATGTTAAAAAATTGTTCAATGCCAACATCGAAGTCTCTCCAAGTTATATAAATACGACAACATCTAAAATGCAACTTCATTATCATTTAACCGGGACATGAAAAATTACCCTTAGTTTATCATTTAAACCAAAGCTTTTGAAAGACTCATATATTCCCAAGTTCATTATTTATAGGAAAAACCCTTTTCAAAATCATAAGATGAAATTCACCCATCCAAAACCAACAACCCAAATTCCAAAATCATAGTAAAGTAATGTGAACAAAATTAATAAGAGAGGAACATTTGTAATCAATTTTCAAGAAATCATCTCTGAACCCTTACCTCAATTCGTAATTTAGACGATCTATATAATAAAATATATGAATCTTGTATGAGTAATTTGAAGTAGGAAGTGCTCAAACATACCTTTTGGCGAAGAACTTAGGAAAGAGACCTTGAGAATTAACCTTAGATCTTGCTTCTTGAAGTGTTGAGGAAGAAGAGGAGAAATGATTGTTGTAACTTGTCGAATCTCCTAGAATATGATTTTTGGGGGATGTTTATAGTCATGGGTTAGGGTTATGGGATGAGGAAAGTACTAAAGCAACCCTCCTAAAATGTGACGAAAAGAAAAGACTTAAATAAATTCA
>NW_006239172.1:365754-394843 GCF_000226075.1 Solanum tuberosum
ATATATATATATATATATATATATATATATATATATTTGGTTTTTCATCTTATCACAGCTAGTATTAAAGTCTCGATTAAATTTAAATTGCATATTATAAAACTCATTTAAAGGTGATGCTCCCAATAAATATTTTTTCATACCTTAGATTCGAACCCGGGATCTCTGATTAAGGACTAAGATTCATATATTCATGGAACTATTTAACGCAATCATTAAGTACTGTTTTCTTTTACCAACCCCTGGAGTTTTTGTTCTTGTAATTCCTTTTTCTTTCCTCCTTTTCATATTATATATTAATTGTCTATTATTTTTTTAAAGGAATCATAAAAAAAATACTTTTACTAGTTTACCTTGTAATTTTATTTAGAACTTTACAAACTTGGCTACCATTTAAAAATAAATAAAAAATTGTAGGGGTAAATGAAAATTTTGGTTTTTTTCTTGATTTTTTTAATTGACAAATAATTTGAATAACTCTTTTTAATAACTTAGACTACTAGTATAGAACGGAGGGAGTAATAGTTATTGTAATTATTCACCATTTCAAATTCTTGACTATTTAAGCAAAAACAGAGTGGGTTAATTCGTGTAGTATTTTTAGGAATATAACAATTAGTTTAGTGATTGTATTGTTTTAAAAAATAATTTTGTGATTTTGTTGTTACAAAAAGTAAGTTTAACAACCATCGGTAAAACGAATCTAAGCATGGCTATAATTGAAATCAATAGATGAATTCAAATTCTAGAATCAATTGTAGGTTTAAAAAAAGTGTGATATATTGCATGTATACAATATGTTTTCCATAATGTATATATAATTCTAGTGAAAAGTAATAAATTCAATTGAATTTACAGAGACACAGAAAATGAATTAAGATTTCCTAACTATTTACAAAATAAATTTTAAAAATGATCTTTTAGATCTCTTATAAAAAAACATTATTACCAACGAAATCAATTCTTTCCTCTACAATATGGCTCACCCTTGATCTTATAAGTATGGGTGTGCATTCGGTTTTTAGATTTGGTTTGGACTTTTTGATTTTTGGTTTTGAAGAAGTGTAACCCAATCCGAACCAAAATAAATTTGGTTCGATTTGAGTTCTCTTTTCGGTTCAATTATGCGGTTATTTCAATAATTAAAAACATAATCAAAATTATATTTGCAATTTGAAAATATTAATAATAATAATATATCAATCATAGAAAAAAATTTAGAAGTAAAAGGTAAAACACAATAGTTAAAAGTATATCAACTATAGATATTCAAACATAAAAAAATAAACGAAATCTTAATGAAAGATAATAACGAAAAAGGGACAAAAGTGGTTAACTCCAACTTAATTCATATATATAAATATATCATTCGTTTTTTTTAAGTTTTTCGGTTTTCGTTTTTCTAAATTCGAAACCAAAAAAATAAATTATTAATTCAAAACCAAACCAAAAAACTAAAAAATCAATCCAAATTAAAATTTGGTTCGTTTTAATTTGATTTGATTTGGTTTTCGATTTAATTTAAATAATGCCCCCCTACTTAGCTCTCCACTATCTATTTCTTTTTCTAACGGTGAAGTGATATTTTCAACTATTTTTGGGTCCATTGATCACTAGTCTACATTGAGGCCCACCAAAAGGATGATGACCCTACATGTTTAATACTGGTAACCCCGTTGGGTAACACAGATAGCGACCCCAGACGGACGCCGTTGCCACTTGCTTTATAATTTAACCCTAGTCGCGGTGAATGTTTAAACTTGTATAACGTTGAACAAGTACGTAGATATATATATATATATCATGTGTGATTACTTGTTCAGTTTTATACTAATTTAAAAAATCATTAAACTATCCACTAATCAGCTTAAAATCTTTTGATTACTGGATCATCAATTCAATAGTGATTTACTTAATTTCATAACAAATTAATTGATAATTCAATAATAATTGTTGAATTATAATCTTATTCCTTAAATATATAAAGTAACTTGACCCTAGGGAGTTATGCTAGTTTCATATTTATTTTTATTTTTTGGAAAATTTATTTTGGCCAGAATGGTAAAATAACATATTTCACACTATGTTATTTTATCTTTATGAACATTTTTACCGTTTAACGTTAATATATTTTAATTAAAAATTGAAAAAAGATCAGTTTATTTTAAAATAAAAAAGATATTATAGACTTTTTAAATTTCTGGCCAAATTTTCTGGTCATTTAGCATTAACTTTATTTTTTTGTTATTTTAATCTTTTAATAAGTGAATTTCTTGGAATTTACCTTTTCAATTATTTCTTCCCTTATTCTCTGATCCGTCGTTTTTTTACTTTTTTTTCCTGCTTTATTCATTAGCCCTTCATTCCCTTTCTGGCATTTTATAGCACATATATATTCCCAAGGATATTCAAAGTGATCAAAATAAGCTTTTGCTATAAAAGCTGAAATGGCTCCATGGAATATAACTATACTACTATAGAATAGTTTTGGTTATCTAGATCCATTCTCATTTTACAAATCAAATACTTCCTCATTTATTTTTATTTGTCGCGTTTTGTTATTCGAAAGTCAAATTAAATGAACTTTGACCAACATTTTAAGCTATTATGAAGTGATATCATCAATCTTTAAATTAAGACATTGATTCTATCAACTAATAATTACTTCGTTAATGTAAGTTGTCACCTTCCAATTTATTTGTTGACCCACAAAAGAATCTCGTCTTTTAATAAACCAAAACAATGAACAACATAAACAATTAATAATTTTATATCAAGATTAAGAATATTTCAGATTAGAAGTACATTTAATGGACTAGAAAATTTATTTTACAAGCTCGGAATAAAATACTTATCTCTACTTGATCCGTTCAATACATACAAAATATACTAGCTTAATAAGTTGGAACTATAATCACATAATTAAGATAAATTATATATAAATCTTGTTCTATAGTCATATTGATAACTTTGTTCAATTTTCATCTTAGAGTGTGAACATAAACATAATACTTACAAGAACAAACAATTTAATGTTATGTATATAAGCTAAACTCTATACGCTGAATTATCTAATATATACAAATAAAGAGACATACAAATGAACTTATTTAAAAGTAAACTTTGATATTAAATCGAATATATAAATAAACAATTATATATATATATATATATATATATGAATGAAGTGAGTGGTGTGCATATGTTGATATAGACCTATTTGGCAAATGCCAATGGTAATGGTCCTGGCCGGACCTTGATAGAGGTAACTCATCATATAGTTTCCTCCAGCTACTCATCACCAAACATTGATAGAGCCATTACACATTCAATTCTTGTAGAATAGCTAGAGATAATAGACATATATAGCTTGCTTGTGCCTTTGTGTTTGGTGGCGAAGTCAGAAATCTTTGTTAAAGATGTTCAAGATATCTATATACATACGCGATATATACTAATATAATTTTGACAAAGAGTGTTCAACTGTTACTCCGCTTGTGCCAACTCCAACTATGGGTCAATATCTCTTTATTTGTTATCATGCAACATATTAGGTCGATTTACTGCTTTATCACAAAACACCATACTTTATTATATTTGAATTACAAAAGACAATGGTATGTATAAATCATATATCATTACAATTGGAAACCAACCATTATTCCTACTTAATCAGACACTTTTGTTTTGTTATAAAAGTGTGGTATACGCAACACTAGCTACTTCAATTATTATATATACTATATAATTCAGCAACTAATTCAGTCACTGTCTTTGGCAATTCTTAAGAAGTCTTCTATGACATGATGACGATTCTACATATTTTGCATGCTAAAAAGTAACTACTAAAACAAATGAAACTAAATTTAACAAGAAAATAAATGACAGAAAGTACTTAGTATAATATTTGCACCCAAGTTTTAGGAAGTCAACTTAGCCATAAGTGATTGCTAAACCAATAATATATAGTTTGTGGTGTACCTCCCTTCATTTTTAATCAAAGATTTTATATTCGAGTGCTGAGTATAGAGTCATTCTAGTTTTTTTTTTTGTGATGACCCTGTTGTCCACATATTCCACGGAATACCTGCCATCTTTCATCAACATGTACCTGATAGTTACTATGTCCATCAATGCTAGGATAGATGGAAAGAATCACCTAGTTTTTTTTTGTCTCTGCTAAGGTTTGAACGTGAGACCTCAGAGTTACTTTAATTTCTAGGACGTGCTTTATCCTTCATTGTAAAACTTTTTGAGGTGAATTCAAATTTAATCGAACCTCAATAAGAATATGAATATCAAATATCGAGTGATAAACATAAAAAGAAGTGATGGCTACCATCACTCTGTAGACTTAATAACAACAAAATTTACTTTCTTTTTGTATGGATAAGGGGATAGAAAATAGATGCCACGGCCACATACTAAAATTCTCTTCAATTTTAATCTCTCCTAAGTTTATTCATCTGTATATCAACTGGACCCTACACTTTTCCTTCAGTTATTATCACTGTGATTGATTTTGTTATCAAATAATTTTACAATAAAGTATTATTTCAGTAGAATCCAAGGCAGAAACAAAATTGACCAACATATCTTTCAACTGCCAAAT
Organism: Solanum tuberosum; assembly: GCF_000226075.1. Classification (NCBI taxonomy): domain Eukaryota; kingdom Viridiplantae; phylum Streptophyta; class Magnoliopsida; order Solanales; family Solanaceae; genus Solanum; species Solanum tuberosum. The sequence goes on from NW_006239172.1 coordinate 370,367, forward strand.
TAATGCATTTTATCCCCCACATCAATATTTTAATCTTTAAAAAAAAACTGTCTAATTGAGGTAAACAAAATTCTACATTTCACATACAAGTTTGAACAAATTATATTTAATGGCTATGGCCCTCTTTTAATAAATGTTTGATGGTCTAGTTATTATTATTTGGATATATTGAAAAGCAAGGGCAAACTTTTTTTGTCCCCGTTTTATTTATTTATATATATATATATATATCATGAACTTGAGGCCCTTATGTGAGAATACTTAAAAGCCAACTTTGAAAGTGATACACAATATATCCTTTTACTTTCTGCTCTCTTCTTTATATCATTACTTTTTCTTTTCATGTATTCTTTTTCTTTTTTTTCCCAAAAGGAAAAGAATAATATTTTTTGTATTATAAACAGAAAAGGTAAATGTTTAATACAAAGAGAGCGGCGTAGGATGACTTGTATGATTGTTTTTGACTAAAATAATCAAAAACTTTGCTAAGAAAGAAGGATAGTGTACGAATTCAGAATTTTCACTATAAAGGTTCGAAAAATTAAAAAAAATAGTTTTTGCTTTGAATTTTGAATTTTCCAAAATTACTGAGTCACCTATAAGTTTGTGTTCAAGAGTTTTGAAGTCTATCAAAAAAATTGTCGAAGGAGTTGAATGAACATCCTCGCCTTTTCCTAGATCGGCTTCCGCCCCAGCATTGGATAAGCACGTGACGTCGGCTCTCTCTTATTGCTGGCTGGCAGTTGGCACTGAACAAAGTCTATCAAAACAGGTAAAATGATGAACAGTATTATCAAATTTTGTCTCTCCTTGTTTTTTTGGTTCATTTTATATAAATAATTGGGCCTTTACCGAATCATTTCGTATTTGCTTTTGCCATTAATGGAAATCCAACATGAAATGAGTAGAAATACAAAAGAGTAAAAAAATTTCAAGAAAAAAATATCCATATTTACTCCTCAATTTATGATTACGTGTTAAAAATATCGTCAAATTGAAGCTTCTTTTAAGGGTCAAGGGCATTACGAGACTTTTTCTAAATGTTAGACGAAAAGTTTAATGAATGACAAATTTGCTTAATATCAAATAGTACAATGGCAAGATGAACTCAATTGGTTGGCTACCTGAATTTTCACCTTATTGGTGAGAGTTCGATTTCCACTTAATAGATAATCTTAGTAGCTTAGTTGGTTGACTATCAATTTCTACTACTAGTGAGGGTTAATTCCCTTTCCATTTCCCCCCAAAAAAAATACTCCAATGGCAAGATTGACACTTTATTTAAGTCCGTCTTAGCGTAACACGTGCCTAAGTGAGTACAATTTGATATATTTTGCAATCTAAGAATTCATCATAAATTAACTAATTTTGATACTGAGTTAAACATATTTTGCTGTTGTTTATTTATAAGAAAGGGGATTTTTTATTAGTTTTTTTTGTCTTCTCCAATTTCAATTATTAATATTAGAATAAATTTTGTGGCTCTTCATTTTCCTCCTTTTTTTTTCTCTCTCTTTTCAAAATTATTTGACTTATATTGTCACAGTCCTTTGATTTAAATGAGAATTGGGGTAGCTTTGATTCTTTCTGTTTTCATGTCACTAACTAAAATTTTCTTGATTCATATCATTTTGGTCAGCATCATCATTAATATAAATTGCATTAGTGCAAGCCAGATACAAACAAATCCACAACCTTTAGTTTCATGTCCCTCCTCTTCTCTCTATTATTATTATTATTATTATTATTATTTTCTCCTTAGCAACTATTTGAGGAGTTGAAATAAGGGTCAATCTTGTTGTGTTATTTACCAAACTTTGTTAGACAGGATATTCTAAACTAACTAGTGCTTCTTTTTTGTTTTTAGACAATATCTATTGCTATTTGCTAGTACTAGTAGTGGTGTCTAAAAAAAGTGAACCTTTCAACTGTTATAGAATTTGCCTTTGTCTCTTATGGTTCTGCATATTGCTTGATATATTTTGTGGTTTTTGTGAAACAAAAAAGAGGGGAAAAAAAAAGACTCAAGAATATGAAGTTTATGAAACTTGGATCTAGGCCTGACACTTTCATTACTACTGAGGCTGTAAGGTAATTTATTAATTGTTTCCTCTGTTTCTTGAAATCAAAGAAGAAAAAATTCAAAAATGTTCCAAAGAAATCAAAATATTTTTTTGTTTTTTTGGTTGATGCAGGTCAGTTAATTCTGAAGTTGTTAGTGATCTTATAGTTCAAGTAAAGGGTAGTAGATATTTGCTTCACAAGGTTAGATTCTTTACCTTTTTCTCAGAGTCTAAAATTGTGTTTGGACATGTATTTTGCTAGTGAAAATGAATTTACATATCCAAATGCCTGCTAATTTGGAGGAAATTGTGTTTGGACATGTAAAAATTATGAATCCAAATGCTTACTAATTTGGAGTTGATTGTGTTAAACAGTTTCCTCTGCTGTCAAAGTGTTCAAGGCTACAGAGGCTATGTTCTGAAAGTCCAGAAACTTCCCAGCACCAAATTGTGCAGCTACCAGATTTTCCAGGTGGAATTGAGGCATTTGAGCTATGTGCAAAGTTCTGTTATGGAATTACCATCACTCTAAGTGCTTACAACATTGTCGCGGCTCGTTGTGCTGCAGAGTATCTGCAGATGACAGAGGATGTAGAGAAAGGAAACTTGATTTACAAACTCGAAGTGTTTTTCAATTCTTGCATACTTTCAGGTTGGAAAGACTCAATTGTGACATTACAAAGTACAAAGTCTTACCCTTTATGGTCTGAGGATTTGGTAATTACAAGCAGATGTATTGAAGCTATTGCTTCGAAAGTTTTAGCTCATCCTTCAAAGGTTAATTTGTCAAGAACCTACTCGAGAAGAGGCCCGAGGGATGATATTTCTTGCATTGAATCCGATAGCAGAAGACATAATAAAGATTCATCTAAAATTTGGTGGGCTGAAGATTTAGCTGAATTGAGCATAGACCTTTATTGGAGAAGTATGATAGCTATCAAATCTGGTGGGAAAGTACCTGCTCCTGTTATTGGTGATGCATTGAGAATTTACGCCTCAAGATGGTTACCAAACATTTCAAAGTATGCAAATCTTGAGAAGCAGATAGTACATGATCAATCCGAATCGGATTCAATTGGAAAACACAGGCTGCTTTTGGAGTCAATAATCAGCTTGTTACCAGCTGAAAAGGGGGCAGTTTCTTGTAGTTTCTTGTTGAAACTACTTAAAGCAACTAACATATTGAAAGGTTCTTGTTCATCTAAAATGGAATTGGCAAGAAGGGTTGGACTTCAATTAGAAGATGCTAGTGTTAATGATCTGTTAATACCTTGTGTGTCACACACATGTGACACAATTTATGATGTGGATATAGTTATTACCATATTACAACAGTTCATGTTGCAGGTTCAAAGTCCTCCAACAAGTCCACTAAGAAGGAGAGGAGATTTTGAGAGGAGAAGGTCTCGATCTGCGGAGAATATTGACCTTGAGTTTCAAGAAAGTAGAAGATCTTCTTCAGCATCACATAGCTCAAAACTCAAGGTAGCTAAGCTTGTCGATGGATATCTTCAAGAAATTGCTAGTGACACAAATTTGCCCCTATCAAAATTCATATCCATTGCTGAAGCAATCCCAGGATTCGCCAGGCTTGACCATGATGATCTTTACAAAGCCATCGACATCTATCTCAAGGTAAAATTGCACGAAATAATCCTTTGCACATGTCCTAAATGTTACTCATGTTATTTTTAAAACGTCAACTCAAACTGTAACGAAAAATGCAGGGGCATCCAGGGCTGAACAAGAACGAAAGAAAGCGCCTTTGCAGGATATTAGACTGCAAGAAACTATCAATGGATGTTTGTATGCATGCTGCACAAAATGAATTACTTCCACTAAGGGTAGTTGTTCAAGTTCTTTTTTTCGAGCAAGCTAGAACCGCGATGTCTGGTGGTCATGTAACAGAGTTGCCTAGTAACATAAAAGCACTTCTAGCAAACCATGATGACACAGCCAAGACTTCAGCATCTTTTAACAAGGCCAAAATGACACCAGTTAATGACCAGTGGAGTAATGCATCAGGCCTAAAATCTCCAAAGTCGAACATTTCAACTCTGAAAATGAAGCTAGCTGAAGATGATGATTTGGATGAACATAATGCAGATGAAATTGGAAAATCTTCAAGAATTAAAGCTTTATGTGTTCTTCCAAATCGACCGAAAAAAATGTTCAGTAAGTTATGGTCAAACAATAGATCATCAGTTGCAAGTGAAAAGAATTGATAATTTATATCTTATCATTATTGTGGCCTTAAAAGAGTATTTGTTTTTCCTTTTGTTAGTTTTCTGGAGAACAATTTGTAGCCTTTAGAATAGAGAAATCTTTATGCTTAAGTATTGGTGTAAAATGTAACCTAAGCTAATAAAAGTACAACAAAATTTACAATTAGAATATTGGGAAAATTATGTGTTGAACTTCTTTTGTTGGATTAGTTCATACATGTACCATCAATTTATGAGTTACAAGTTAGACACCAAGCTTCTAAATCGGATAGATTCATAGGTTCCAAATTGAATGACAGGTATAATGCGAGAAGCAAGAAGGTCAATCTCTTTCAAATATACGAAATGAATTTTAACAATGTAATTTCGATCTAAATGAATCATCCTTTCCATAGAGACTTGTACTATGAAATATATTATACAAAATTTTGGGATTAACATATAGACATAGTAATTGGAACATGTTCTTCCTAAGAAACCTTGTTTTATTTTTTTCCCTTGAATTTTGACACATAGATTATTACTCATTTTAAAGTGCTTATACTTGCAATGACCCGATCATCGCTCTTTCACACGTGGGTTTGACTCTTTTTCATGAGTCAAACATATGAAAATTTCGGATGGTGGTGAGATTCAAACCTAGAATCTCTACCTGATCTGATATCATGTTGAATTGTTTGACCTTCTCAACATCTAAAAACTTAAGCGGCTGGAAAACACACACATTTATTTACTTAATTATATCTCAACACCGTACCATCTTCCAAATTAATCTCATCAATCTAGTGCTTTTTGGACCAACATTCTAGTACATACATGGCCTGTGATTCAGGACTCAAATCTAGTGCTTTTAACATATACCTATTCTAGTATACGTATTATAATTTAATTCTAAACTTTTCATATTTTCTAGCTCATGAACAAAAGCATACATACATGCATCTTAAAATTAATTTCCTAATACATGTTTTAAATAAATAATCATGTAATTGGAGTACGTTGTGCAATAATTTTCTTTTGAATATCTTATTAAATTTTTTTCTCAGATACAATTATACTTATACTGACTATGAGCATATACTGAAATTTGTTTTGTTCGTTAAATCATTAATAATTATCGCACATAACAGCTAATAAGGCTCGTTTTATTAACAACAAAAGATGCTTCCATTTTTTCTCATCATAATAATTATGTCTCTTTTGAGTATAAACAGCTTGATTATTATTAATTTACAGATCTAGGTGTTCGACATTTGTGAAATCTTGGTGATTTGTAACATGTGGTATGTGTCAATTATTTGTATCCACATGCATATGAGTTAAATTTTGCTTGGGAATTAAGGCTGTTCAATTTTGTTTAGAAAATTTTTACACATTGTTTTTTTTTTATCTGGTCTTCGGAGTCTACATTACAGCACCAACAAAATCTACATCACACACTGCAGGACCCATTCGGGGTGACGCTTCCAACAAGATTTTCTTCATATCGAGGACTCGAACCAAGGGCGGACCCAGCATACATTCAGGGGTTCCCTTGGACGGAAAATATTACTATTTATATATTGTTAAATTTTTATTTTATGTATATATAGTAGATGTCGAACTCCCTTCGATTAGTTCGTGTGTTTATAATTTCTTCATATTTTGAACCCCTTTGTTAAAAATCCTAGCTCCGCCACTGATTCGAATCCAAAACTTTTAACCAAGGGTGGAAGAGTCTCACCAAATGCACCACAACTCATGTTGGTCATATATTGTTATTATTGCCAAACAAGCATGATACATAATGTGGGAGTTTTATTTTGTTGACAGAGACATATTCATAGTATTTTGCTTGGGTTTACCAAAAATGTAGTAACTGCAAATATACCCCAGATAGGATATGTCAGATTTTGAAAAATGGTACAAATAATTTAGCAAAAAATCCAAAGCTGCCCCTTCTTAAGGCTACACTAATTAAAATGATTCATGTTAGCAACTGGAGATGTAGGGTTGCATTGATATAACAAGATTGCATGCTTGCTTTTGAAATTATTCTTCATTTTGGTGGACAATTACTGTATATCTCCAATCCTTGTTTTAAGCTATTGGAATTGAACCCACTTGATTAGTTGATTTCCACTAGAACGGGAAATTATGTGGATAAACAAATATACGTTAGTTAATTAGCTAATATAGTTATAGTTTGAACTCACGACTTCTTTTTAGCTATAATTATGCGCGCCTCTCTCCTCTGTTTCTCTCTCTCTCCTCTCTCCTCTCTCCTCTCTTATACATTTACAAATACAAATTATACATCTACGTATACAATTATATGACAAATATATCAATACAATTCACCTCTCTCCACTCTCTGCCCTCTCTCGCTCGCTTCTCTCTTCCCTCTCCCAATCTCACTCGCTAGATATACAAATACATATGTATACCAGTTACATAATACAATTATCTGACAGATATACAAATACAATCCACCTCTCTCCACTCTCTCGCTAGCCTCTCACCTCCATCTCTCAATCTCACTCGTCGCTTTCCTCCCTTTAACATGTAGCTACAAATCGTAATTAGCAAACTATATCTATAGAGCCTAATTAATTTATTTTTAGTGGTTATTTGTGAAATTTCTCCTAACTAGAACCATCAATATGGGCTAGGTATGTTGGCTGGCTCATTTCAATATGTGATTTTTTTTTAATTTTTTTTTATTTGATAGAATTGAACTAAAAATTTGAAGTCTATTTCAGAATAGGAATTTTAAGGCTGGCTTGTGGGACTTGAGCACTATGAATAGAATATTAAAAATAAGTAAAGATAAAAAAGAATCAAAACTCAAAGTCTACTTAAACCCTATATATATATACATATATGTTACAAGTTAATATGTCTTTTAAGTTAGTTTTGTTTACCTATTAATATATCTATTTGGTTCGAGTCGTATGAATACTCATGTAAAAAATTATTAATATTAACAGAAATTTTATGTTTAGGAAAATCATTTTCTTGTACGGTTGTACTCAAGATATTTGAGTAAAACCATGTACTATTGTCTTGTAAATATTTATATTAACATTTTCAAATTTAAAAAATTATTAATAAATATATTTCTTTAAAAAAATGATTTGGATCCCACATAATAATGAATTGGGCTTGATATTTTATAAAGAAAAATTAAATAACTACACTAAATATTTAATAGTTAATTATGCTATATTACTACAGTTTAAAATAATAATGAAAAACGGTTATTGTTTAAGAAAATGGCTAAGTCAGGTCCACTTTTTTGTATCAAAACGTGTAGAATTCCTTTTCTCCTTTTAAACAAATCTACACACTATCTCTTTTTACCACACGCACTTAATTTGCTCCTTAAATCTCTCAACCCCCATAAATTACTTAACAAATCAAAATTCAAATTTTGAAAATTTTGAATCAACCTTCCTTATCGTGCAAAATCAATTTCAGGTAACCTCTATTCATTTTTTTAAACTTCCGTCAGTTTTTAATTTTTTGTATTTGTATAATATTTCTGATTTCCCCTTATTGTTTCATAGTTCCATAGTCATAATCTTGATTCCTTCAATATAATCATCACACTCATTCAAATCATGGAAGAACAATCTTCATCTAAGAGAATTTCTAGAGGAATATATTTGCATATAACAAATTCCACTACAACATTTTAGGCCTACGGCCACACTAAATCTGGACAACACTTGTAAAGTGTTGCCTAAAATATTTTTGGGGACGCTTTTAAAGCGTAGCCCAAGTTTTTATCTTTTGGCTACGATAATATTGGCAAGTCTTGTAAAGCATACTCTTTAATGGTATAGGCTACACTTTATAAGCGTTGTTACATATGAAATAATTGGCAACAACTATTTACATATATGGCCACTACTTTTAAAGTGTCCTATTTTTATAATTGTAAAAACAACACATTACAAGTGTGGCCTTAAAATTTTCACTAAAATATTATATTCCCTCCAACATTTTTAACTCTCCCTCCCATTTTTATTGGCAAAAAAAATAATAATAAAACATTAATAATTCATAAAAACTTTTCTCTTTCTCCAGATACACTTTACTCTTTCTCTCTAGAACACGCTTTTCTCCAGAACTGATCGAAGAGCGGAAGCTGAAGATTTCTCCATACCTACGATTCTCCTCTCCAGAACACTCTTTTCTCGAAGAGCTGAAGAGATGAAGCTAAAGAACTGAAGATCGAAGAACACACTTTTCTCTTTATTCAAACACGTTTTTCTCTGGAAGAGCTGAAGCCGAAGAACTGAGGATCGAAGAACTGAAGAGGAGAAGCTGAAGAACTGAAGTGCTGAACTGAAGATTTCTCTGATACTTACGATTCTCTTCTCCCTGAACTGAAGAGCTTAACTGAAGAGTTGAACTGAAGATCTGAGCTTAGCTTAGCTGAGTTGAGCTGAAGATTTCGTCAAGCGTAAATACCGATTCCTTCTTATTCTCATTATTTTTGTCAATATGTTAGAGGATGATGGCAGAATCACAATGTATTTGTGTATAGATCCTAGCTTGAGCTAAGATTTTTTTGCCCTTATAAGTTTGGTATAGTTTTTGCCGTAAGATTTTGCCACTGCCACAAATTTCACAGTGTATTTGTGTACATATTCTTGTAGATGTTAATGATTATCTGGAAAATAGGTTAGAGGATACTGTCTATGCTGTTAGAGTACGGATTTTAGAACTCCTCTGCCACAGGGAAAATGTATGAAGCTTCAATGTTATTGCCACCTTAATGTTCTGCTTTTAGTTCTTCACTTAGAGCAACTCCATATCTTGATGTTGTGGCATTACATATGTCTCGTCAACGCTTATTTTCTCTTCGAGTAATAGTGTTTCAGGAACAATACCTTGTCTATACAAGCATATATGACCTGCAGTACTATGTTATGGATCAAAATGTAGGAAACTCAGATGATTCTATGACATACTGCTTATGTACCTGAAGAACTTATGAGTTTAGGTGATCTCCAATGAACTACAGAAAGATCCACACCACTATTAAGTATCTAATGAACATGAATATGCTGTAATTTTCAAGTAAACGCTTCTAAAATGCTCTATTTTGATATCAAACATAGATGGATAACATTAAGATCGCATAATCTAGAAAGCACAGTACTAATAATGAAAAACAAAATGAAATGACACCAAGTATGATTTGATTTTGATAAAGATTTTCAGGGTTAGGGATATCAACCTGATTAAGGCAGCCAACATGAACGATTGCCCGAAAAGAATTAGGCATCCCCTTAACCCTTAGAGTCCTAAAGACACAATTATTAGGATCATATGAAACAAGATATATGCTACCTTTGTACTTGACTAACTGCTCTCCATCCTTCAACATGAACATAAATTTCTTAAAGACTTTCTGTCCAGTAAACCTCAATTACATAATTCTCTGGGCTAGTTCTCTCCAATTAATCTATGTCCATTACATAGAAATATGTACTTCAAGCATATTTACTTAAACATAATCATGTTTGTATCTTCAAAATGTTCCTCGAATGGGAAATGTCTTTTAACCATGATCGTTTGATTTTGACACTTAAAGATTGGGAAACTATAGAGGACACTATGATGACTACATGTAAACTTAGCCATATCCTTAACCTAAATCATTCCCCAATAAGATTTCAGAATTTGGACAAAATCAAGAATAGATTGTGAGAGGAGCTAGATGTACTGCTGATACCATGGCTACTTTACTACGTGAATGATGCAATATTACATAAAATCGTGTAATATTGATTGATTGAATTTTTGTTTTGCGTTTAGAAGGAATTGATTACTTTGGGGTTGTTACAGCTGAAATTTCAAAGTAGGGGAAGAAAGTGCCAAAAATCGTGAATGATGGGAGATGTTTTGAGTGAATGAGTATACTGGTAAGATGATTGTATTCTGGGGTTACTGATTTGAGGTTTTACTTGTCTATGGAATGAGAATTTTTGCAGGTAAATTGTTTTTCTAATAAATGCTAGAACAAAAAAAATACGCATTAGATTTAATTGATTTGTTGAGATTTAGAATGTAGAAGTACTTCAGAAAATTAATAAAAACAGGACAAGTATTAATATGATGATATTGTTTAGAAGTATAAAATTTCTAAGTATCTCCGTCACGCTTTTGGCAAAATGAACTGAAGCTAAGACACTCCATCAAACTTTTCTCTCAGATTTCTCGCTGAAGAACACGATTTTTTTGGAATAGGGTTTATCAGGTAAGAAATTCTATCTTTGAAAGTCTAAATTTTAGCTTTACGATTTTGATATTCTTGTACATCTTTGAAAGTTTAAATTTTAGCTTAGGGTTTTGATATTCTTGTGTTGTTGATACGATTTTAATAGTCTGCAAAACCAACTTAGAAGAATATATACCTCTACAATGGCAACATGGAATACTTTCGACTTGCTTGAGATTGCAGGCAAAGCCTCATTCTCATTGCAGAATGTGTAAACTGCAAGGACATGAATGATTTTGTCACATGTATGAAAATGAACTTTTAAGGAAGATCAATGTAAGCCCCTATGATCGACTCGAGACGTACTTACAAAAGCTCAGTCTTTGCCTCTAAAACATTGTTGGGCACAAATAAAATGAGTCATCTAGGAGTTGTTAGAAGCTAAATCAATCACACTGATAACTCTAAGGTGATCTATACCTTCAACACTTAATTTTGTATAGTTTGATATTTTACCAATTGCTAAGCTAGTACTATACTATAAGAGGCAGTTCTATTAATTATACCATCTCTTTTAGTAGTTAAAAAACTAAATGGAAAATTTGAAACAAAAAGCTAATTTGTGGCCTTAGTTTCCTTTTATTATCAGGCAGTAGGCATTAGAGGCAGAACAGTGAGCTCTGCAGTTTGAAGTCACTCCTGGTTTCGTTGTTGTTCTTAGTTCGTCACTCCGAGAGGTACAAATCTTTACCATTAATTTTTCCATGTTTGTTTCAGACCAAGAGTGTTATGCGTTGTTGTGACTGAAATAGTGAGCTGTTAGTTTGTATCAGTTTCTTAGTTGATATGATTTGATCTGTTTTCTTAAAGTTAACTGAGCCTCCTTTTAGTTTGTTCAAGATGGTATGTAGTTCATTCAGTCGTGATTTTAAGTGTGCTTGCTATGTGTTTTGAGTTCTCGAAATGGGGCTGTAAAATCTAGTTGTATACCTTTCTCTCCAAGTGTGGCTCAGTTCTCTTTTGAGCATCTTTTAACTTACTCGTTGTATATCTCCGTCTGATTGTTCTCAAATACTATCTGATGCTATGAGGCCTCAATTTGATCAAAAATAGTTTGTCTAGGTCCTAATTTTGTTTGAATTTATTTTAGTACAGTTTTTATGGACTACATATTGTAAGCAAGTGAGATAGTATACTCAGAAACTATTTTGTCACATTAAAGTAACTGAACTTTACACACTATATAAGTTACTTTTAAAAAGTTAGCTTTTGACTTACCCTCTAGAGTACAACTGATCACCAAGAATTAGAAAATCCATGACAACAACTTATATTGTTTGCACAGGCTGCCACTACTCATCTGAATGGTTGTACAGGTTATAAAATCAGTTTAGTTGTGGCTCCAACTTCCCTGCTAGGATATTGTGTCTGTACAGATTATAGAATCAGTTTATAGTAGATACAGTGCTGGAAGTTCTGGAAATTTTGGAAACTCAGCTGCTGCAATATGCTATTATACAGTGCTGGAAATTCTGAAAACTCAGCTACTGCAATATTATATAGTGCGGGAAATTCCTGAAATTATGGAAACTCAGCTGCTGCAATAATATACAATGCTGGAAATTTTGGAAATTCTGAAAACTCAGTTGCAGCAATATTATACAGTGTTGAAATTTTGAAAACTCAGCTGCTGCAATATTATACGGTGTTGGAAATTCTAGAAACTCAGCTGCAGCGCTATAATACAGTGCTGAAAATTCTGGAAAGAGTTGGTGTGTGAGTTCTGCAGATGCACAAGACATAGGAAGGACAATGTTTCAAACTAATAAGCTATCCACCTGACTTCAAGTCTAAGAAAAAAAATCTTTGAAAAAGACTTTTTTTTTGTTTTTCTTCTAGTTGAGCTGGTGTTCTTGGTAAAGAAATTCTGAATTTTTTTACTATCTTGAATCTTTGAAAGTTCAGTCTGTACTTTATTTTTGTCACTCATTGTCTCCTTTCAGCTTCTATACCTAGAAAGGTTTATATTTTTAATTGTATGAGTGTTGTATTGTGTTGAAGGAGGACTCTAGTGATTTTGGGTTGTAGTTGTGTATTTTTTCCCCCTGTTGTTTTACTGCTTTGAACTATGATGGTTGTTGTGAGAGATGATTTTTGTTTTCATTGCTTAAACTGATTCTCATAGTTAAAGCTATCCCTTTTAGATTTTTTGGAAGGTTAAAGTTGTCCCTTTTAGCTTTTTTTGGTGTTGCAATAAAGCTATTTAGATTTTTTATGCTTGTGCTTTGTTTTGTTTCTGCAATAGGGCAAATTCCTTCCCAGGATATTTTGGCCCTGCTTGAGTATATTTAGGTACTACTGGTTATGTACTGTAGTCATGAAATGCGAAATGGGTTACACGGGTTATACCATAGAGGGGTCGGGGCATTGGGTTATTGTAAACTATAAATTGTAGCCTACATATACAATCATCATGTATAACTTATGTATAAAATACTCCAACTTATTATTTCATTAGGTAAATAGTAATTTACAACAAATAGGCAATTTAGCTAGATGTCTGGTCTATATGATTTGCATATATTGATTGGGATTGGTTGGCTTATAGTGAATACTCTCCAATTATGCACTTCCAAATACATGATTTATTTCACTAACTTATAATTTTATTTTAAATGTGTAGAAAAATGTCGGTAATTGAATTTGAATTGTGGCAAGAAGTAAACTCGATCTATTGTAGTGAAGGACGAAGAGTTTTTGTACTATTGTCAAATATATTTGAATGCATTTGGTTTTGTGGAATTTATTGATAGTAGAGATCTTTAAGCAATCACTTTCTAAGTATTGGTTGTACAAGACATGTTTCTCGATGTTTATTTGAAATATATAGCTTCGATTTAATTATTAGTTAATTTTGTGCTTTAGGTCACTTGTATATTTATTTAATGTGATTATTGAATATATGCAAATAAAAATGATTTGCATTAAAATAAAAAATTGTGGCTACAAAATTCTACACAACATTGCCACACTTCAAAAGTGTTGTAGGACGTCCAATGTTATCATGTACATAAGAAAAGTTACACTTTATAAGTGTTGTTATAGATGAGATATAAATGGCAACACTTTTTAAGTATGACCAATAACATAGCAAAGGCAACGCTTTTAAGTGTAGTATAATAAAAAAAAAGATATTGCTAATGAATCATTACAAAGTGTGCCCTTATACCTCTTTGGCCACGCTTTATAAGTGTAGCTATGATGGCGACATTTAAAAAGTGTTGCCTAATGTCAAAGGTTACGCTCCTTTTGACCACCCCCTAAAAAGTGTTGCTTAAAGTCCAAAAGTGTAGCATACTTTCAAAGGCCACACTTTTTGCTAATTTAGGCTACACTTTACAGGTGTGGCTAAAAGCCTAAAATGTTGTAGTGTTCGGTTGAAAGTCCATATTTTTCGGTGGGATTAGCCCAAGATCTTGAAGGAATTGCAGGTTTGTTGACAAATCTAAAATTATTGACTCAAGCATAGCAAAAAGAAGATTAAATCTAAGTTTCACAACGATCCCATCAGGACGGAGTTAAAAGCTCCAAAGAAAAAAAAGAGTTGATAATTCTTGAAAAAGAAAAGTACAAGAAACATCTTCCATTAAGAACAACTCAAAAACAATTGTGGAAGATGATTATGGTGTAATGGACCAACAAGAAGCAGAAGATTTAAAGTTATAGCCTTGCTTTTCTTTTTTCTTTTCTTTTCTCTTTTCTTTTCAATTTGTATATGACATAATAAATGAGTTGTAACTTTAGTTAATTGTATATATATTACATAATTAATAATCAGTATATGTTTAAATGCTCAGTTATGCTATTTGTAAGATTATATTTATACAAAATTAAAATTGTACAGTTATACAACTACAATTATTTATATATTATGTGTACAATCTATAGAATATAGAGCTCAAATCGTCACATATACAAACTGATATAAATAAATAAAAATTATTCAATTATACACATTTATTGACTTAAAATATGTAACGAATTGTATACAATCTATATAATATGGAGTTCAAATTGTAACATATACAAACTGATATAAGTCAACTAAAAATTATTCAATTATACACATTTGTTGACTTAAAATATACAACGACTTGTATACAATCTATATAATATAGAGTTCAAACCGTAACATAGATTGTCACCCCCTGAACCTACACCTTGGGTGAGACTGGCACTCGAGAACCATTTCTGTCCCCAAGAGAACACTTGGCTTGGCTAGACTCTCTGCGGAAGACTTTAAGCATTATTACAAGGATCAAATGCATTTATAAAATAACTGTCTCAATTTAAACTCAAAACGTTTAAGGAAAACATTCAAACTTGTCATAGATGGCAACTCAAGTCCTATAGCAAAACATCTTAAATACAAGACTAAAGAACTATGACCACTTGTCTATGAAGCCTCTAAAACAAAGAGGGATGTCAGGACAAGACCCCCCATCATCCTAACAACTGAAATACTAAAGCAATGTAAAAGGAGTCCTCCGGAAAGCAAAGAGGCTCACCAACTGACTCTGAGTGCTCAACTAGATCAATGAGGCGTTGGATGCTGATCTTGGTTACCTGTGTCTGCATCAGAAAATGATGCAGGCCAAATGACATCAGTATATTGAATGTATGAGTATGCGTGGGGAATACTAAACATGACATAAGCTTGAAAGGAATTTGAAAAGAACACTTACATTGGCTTTACTCAACTCAAATGCAAAGTAAAAACAACAATAATGGTGCAGTTTATACAAACCATCTAAAACAATAGGTGATAACTCAATCTATTAAAGAGATACAATAACAACCTAGTTTACTCATATAATAAAGTAATATAATACAGTGAGAGTTTCTCTAACCGACAACCACCACTATAAGCCTAAGTGATGATACAATGTCTCGCCCACGCTGCCAGAACTGTCCTATACTTTACCGTCATATAGAACGCCACAACTAAGTAGATCCACTAGTCTATGCTAAAAAGCACTAATGAGTCATCTAAAAAGTATGATTCTTTCTACCCATGATGGCTACATGGTTTATGGAGACTTGAGTTATTATGAACTTGTCCCCACATCGGTGTTCAATACTACTCCCAAAATATACTCAGCTCATATGTTTTAAAAACAAAACTTTTTCTTTGGTTTAAGATAATTACCCAAAAACTAGCTCAAAAGCTCTCTTGAAAATCAGTGTTTCCTCTCTTGTTTAAATATGAAAACATTTACTCTTTGGGAATATTTAGTTCTCATATACTCTTTTTGAAGAAATGAACTTCATTTGTTACTCTTACTTAACTCAAAACTCAAGTCTTAAAAGAAGATTAAAACATTTGTAAAAGACTTCTTGAAAAGACTCTATGAACTTTCTAGACTTGGCTCTTAAATTTCCTTGAATTTGAATTTTTTGGATTCAAGTTTATGGATGATTTCTAGTGTTTAGAAGTCCTTTAGAGTAGTTAGAATCAATAGGAAGTGTTAGTACACTTTAGAAGGACTTAAACGTGCTAAACGATGAAAAACGAGTAGGGGCAAACGACTCGGGCGCGCCGCGCCAGCCCCTAAGTTACTGGGACTCATTTCTGGCGCGCCGCCCCAGCCCCTAAGTTACTGGGACTTATTTCTGGCGTGCCGCCCCAGTCTTCCTGGCGCTACGGGAGCATGCCGCGCTAGCCCCTCCCCAGGCAAACCCGATGAACTTTTCAAATCGTTTTCTGATCTAAATTCGACTAAACTCGATCCCTTTTCTCAAATTCTCTTCAGAATCAGATACCCAAAACATATACACAAAAATCTAACTCAAACAACTCAAGGAATCAACACTTGAATCTCAAGGAACTCCTCAATCTCAACCCAAATTCAAGAACACCCATCAATAACATTCAAACTTCCAATCTTTTTAGAACGAATTCACGCTGAATTAAACATGTTTGGCCCATGGGTGAACGAACCCAACGTTATGAAAGTCTCACATACCTTGTAGGATCAAATCTTTGACGAAATCCGCAATCAATTCCTTACGAAGATGACGAATCTTGATTTTTCCTCTTCTCTTCTCTCTTGAATTCTTCTCTCTAAAGCCCTAGCGTGAATTTTCAATTGTACAAACTGAACCAATTCAGTTTTGAACGTAATTAATTTACTAAAAACAAATTAAATCAAGTGAGTATGGAAAAGACCAAAATACCCCTTAATAATCCGATTTTGACTTTCCTTATCTAAACAGCCCGACTTCCAATGGGAATATCTTCCTCGTACGAACTTGAAATTGAGAAAACTCGTTGGCGTTGGAAAGATAAATCAAAGATATTTCCTACGGTATCTGGTAGCACACCTAACTCTCCCTGAGCTAGGAGTTATGGTCGTTTGAAGTTGATCCAAAACTCAAACTTAACATAACTTAACCAATTTTTCCAGATTTTTCATTCTTTCCAAAAATGACTCTTTCTAATTCTAGCTATTTCTAGTTCTTTCAATTAGCGAGATGTTACATAGATAAATTGATATAAGTAAACGAAAATTATTCAACTATACACATTTGTTGATTTAAAACATACGACGAATTGTATACAATCTATATAATATGGAGTAACATATACAAATTGATATAAGTCAACGAAAAATTATTCAATTATACACATTTGTTGACTTGAAATATACAACGACTTATATACAAACTATAAAATATACAATATGCATAGAAACATAAATACGCACAAACAAACTTAATCTGAAATTCGATACCAATTACATATATCTACAAATGATTTTCAAGAAAATTAACTACTTCATATAGAATGTTAATACGCTTAAAACTATTTTAAACTTCTAAATAACTACACAATTCAAACGGATATTCGTTGTCAATAACATAACACTGCAAATTAAACATAAATTAACCAAAAAAATATATGAAATACATAATAATTGAATGTGGTCAGAAAAATATACAACTTGTAATGGGTAGATTGTTGTATACAAACCAACAAAAAAATCAATTAATTATGTTCTAATTCTGAAGAAATTTCGATATAATGAACACAATGAGTACTTTGTATTTCGTCAAGAAGGAGAAGTCTTATTTGGTAACGTATTCTAATTGAACTACATGACCATTAATTAAGGTATTATTTTCCTTAATTACCGCATAATTAGTTATATATAATTAAACATGATATTATATAATTATTTTATAAAAAAGGCGAAATATACTAATCTGAGTCGCTAGCTATTTAAACTATTACTATGATGTGTAAATAGGCAATTTGTGATTAAGGAAGCCTAATACTTTAGCTTAAATGCTACTTCCATAGAAGGAAGGATTTAAACAAAAGGAGAGGCCAGCAAAAACTTTTTCGAATGGTTATAAAAAAAATTCAAAACAAGGAAGGTAGACATAATATCGTAAACCACAAGGAAAATGAGTGTTATAGAGCGAAATCTCAAGGGATATCTATGAAATTATCCCAATTTTATAAAGTATAAGATTGGATATTTACATAATTGTCTATTATAGTTAAATTATTCATCTGATCATATCCATTAAAGTATATTTACCCGTTATTCACTCTTTATTAAGCGTCAAAATGTGAACCAAAAGCAAAGTTACCTCTAACAACTCAAATCGAAACCATGCCAAAAACATGATATTAGGCCCAAAATTCAAATGTGAGATCTTTGTATTAAAGAGCAAAGTCAAATCGACTTCAAATTCTAGACGCTTAAATAAACACTAATAACATATCTCGATGCATGTGTCCTTTTCTACAACTTCCCAAAAATTCCCTTTAACATCCACAGACCACAAAAGGGAAAAACTTTCAGTACATTTATATGCATACTCCAAGCCACCTTTCATTCTAAGAACTCGAAGCTACATATTACACATGACAAGTCTCTATGAGTGAAAACACAAAGGACATAGATCAATTAATAAGAAATAGAAGCAACGTTACAATACATACGTTAAAATACAAGATTTCAACATAAGTGACTTATAGTAATAATCCAATTTTTATTGTGCCTACTCCATAGAACTATAGAATTAAGCACGATTGCTAGCAAGTTGTATAAGCATTGGGATTAGCCTTAGAATTTGATTCAATACTTTTAGTCCTCTGGAGATTCGTATTAGTCGTCGTCGGAGCACGATGAAGCCTGCATCTGAATGAACCTGCATCACCATTAAATCGAGTTTAAATTATATATACTGACAATATAAAAAAATATTTGCTTAATCAATTTTTTTTAAAAAAAATTACCAACACTAACTTTGTATAATACGTACAATGATGAACCTAACTTTTGGACACAACTCTTTTACTTATATTTAAAAAAATCATACAAATATACTAAGTAAACACTATGATTTTGTCTGAAATTTTCAGATTAAAAGTGATTGAGCATCCATAGTTTATAAATTCCGAATTTACCTCTGAGTACGTAACATTGATTGGTATTTTAGCATAAATAGTAAAGTAATTTGTTAGCACAAATAAAATTACATTGAGAATGTTAAAAAAAAATTATTACATTGTTAGTGTATATAACTGAACTTCGATTCTTACTTTATTGAAGTTTAATTTTTTTTAAAAAGGAACCTGCATGAGTCGTCGGAGAGCAAAGACAACTGTTCTTGGACATACTTCCTTGCCTTGCTAATCCTCCCGTCGTTACATTTTCCGATGTCGGCGATATATTTTCCGGTTCCGTCGATGAATTAATCTCCACCTTCATATCCTTTGTTGTGATTGCTCCACCTTCCATATTCCCTCTTCGAACAGAAAAAAATCACACCAAATTTCATTAAAAAACAATTACAAGTCAATTCACTAAAATGAGTACTAGCTAGTACTAAAGACGAAAAGATTTTCAAATCTCATAATTTACGATTCATTTTGAACTTACTTGATCTTGGATGTAAGAAGTTGTTTTTTAGCAATATTATTGGGGTATGGCTTTTTAAATAAAGATAACAACTTTGGGAAAAGGGAAGTTATAGTTCAACAGGATTCATGAGGATTATCTTTTTCTTTTTTTTCGATTTTTCATGTCCGAAGTTCGTATCGGAGTCTCGATTAAATTTGATCGTGCACTGCATGATTCATTCGGAAGTGACTTTCCTGACAAGATTTTCTTCATATTCAGAGTTCAAATCCAAGACTTCTGATTAAAGGTGAAACAATCCTACCACTGCACCACAACCCATATTAATTTCATAAGGATATTTGGTTGTGGGTAAAACTAAAAGGATAAGGAAAAAAAAAGTGATGGGAGTGCAGTATTGTAGTAATTAAAGCAAAGATAGCTATAGTCATATCTATTTATTATATAAATATAATAATATAATACAACTTTCATCTTTAATTCAAATATCTTTAGTCTTTTTCTTTCTCCATAAAATGTCCCATCTGCATCCAAAATTTAAATCACTTTATGGTCATCACTCAACCACTCCAAATATCCAATATCAATACAAGAAAATTTTAATCGTTTTTTTTTAATAATAAAAATAAAATTGCTTTGTTTTAATCATGATGAATATAATAAGGTTACGTTAGAGCACTTTGTTTCAAAGGGGTCCCAAAACTGTTATGATGGCTTGGACATTACAATCCCATGGGTGGGTTCTCGAATATTATAAAGGACCCCCTTTCTCACATCATTTTATTTGGTCTTAGCAAAAAGTAAGTTTTAGAATTATTATTTTTATTCGGTGTTCGATCAAAATACTTGTATTGAAGCCCGATTAAATTTGAATTCGCGTTAGAAAGTTTTACATTGGGGAAGGGAAGGGGCAAAACACTCCCTAACAAAGATAATTCAGTACCTATAGGGACTCAAATCCGAGAGATCTGAGTAAGAGTATAAAGGAGTACTTACCATTTCACTACAACCCTCGTTGGTAATCATGTTTCTTTCTGGCTTGGGGAGGGGGTTGGTCTTCTCAATTTTTTTCAACCTAGATACAAGAGTCCATGCTAGCATGAGTTTAATATATATTATTATTTTTATTTAAATTTATGTGATATAGATAGAATGTGGAGAATTAATTAAATTTGTAAGATGATTTTAAAATATTTTAAATTAATAATTATAGTAATTTATAATACTTTTTGTGTACTTTTCAAATAATATATTGATGTTATCATTTCTTTCCAAATTTAAGCAGAGGTGGAAAATAAGAGAAGGTAAGGAAGGATTGTATACTTTTGCTAAGAGGAAATATAAGTAACTAGTTCTCAAGTATGCAAAGTATTCATTTTATATATATGATTTTTAAAAAAGAAGTAATTAGACATGTATCAAAATCAGACCTAGAAAATGTCGGTCTTTTATGTATATATCACGTTGTATATGGTTCATATCACACACATTATCATGGAAATATATTCATAAGAATTAAGATAAATAGATACAAAATGATATACATAGGATACTACGGGAGCTCAAAAGTGCAGATTTTACGTATTCTAAAAGAATGCAAAATTTTAAAAATAGAAGTTGTGATTTGTTGGGTTTTGGCCATCTTGGCCTCAAGAAATTCGGTTTCATATTGATTTATTTTTTTTGTGTAAAAAGATGATGCAGAATAGTAAACATTTAGCCTATATAAGGTACTATAGCTATAGTTTAAGAAAATGATAATTTGCGGTTATAGTTTTCTCAATTTTGTAATTCACCTGATTTGTATACATCCAGAATTTTGTATATGTTTACCCTAGCTATTTGAATACGAATGAAAAATTCATAATAAATTACTCTGTTTGTATATTGGCAAACGAAATATACAAACCCAGTAAAAATTCCTAAATGTGTAAATTCAAAATTTGTACATACTTACCCTATGAGTATATTCACAAGCAAAATATACAAACAGACAGAATTATACAAACAGCAGCCTCCATAGCAAACAAAACTATAGCTTTGGAGTTCAATTATCGAAACTATAGGTATAAAGTGTTATTATGTTTGTTATTTCGTCCTTCACATTAATGCATGCCCAAAAAGGGTCTCTGGATGTACAAACAGATATGGGCCTACCTGGCCAAACTTTCTATAATCAGAGTTATTAGTATTTTCAGCCCAAATCACAATTTTCTAGGAATTCAGTAAAGGGCCAAAGCGAAGTTGGGCCTGTTCGGCCCAAAGTATATTTTCAGAAAACAAACATTGTTAAAGAGGCTTGAACTGTTGCAAATTTTCAGAACTCATTGGGCCATGCGGCAATCCCAAATCTTTCTTCTTCGGAAATTTTCGCAAATAACCACTATAAAAAACATAATTATGCTTCATAGCTATAGTTTACATATTTACTAGTTGTAGCTATAATTTAAGTTGTCTCATTTGTATTACTCGTGAGTTTGTGTAATTCGCAAGTGAGTTTGTGTAATTCGCAAGTGAGTTTGTATAATTCACTGGTACGTTTGTGTAATTGAATTATTTTTGTATAAAAACGAATAAATAAATTTAACAAACACAAACATCTGAACTTTAAACAGTTCTACAAATTATATTATACAAAATTCGAATTATACAAACGTGCAAATTATACAAAGTATAACACTAAGCCGCGTAATTAGACCTAAGAGTATATCACGAATTATAATTAAAGCAAACTGTATCTCTATTAACTAATTAACTAACTGATATATGTTTGATTATCCGCATAATTTTACCTTCTTGAAACTTCTCACCAACAGCAAAAGTTGGGCTCTCAAGCAAAGAAGTTTGCCCAGGTCCTCCATTCCAAAATCAAGACAAATAAAATGAAATAGATAAATCCCTTCTTGTTCAATTAAAGGAACGCCTTTTCTTAGAATAAGTAAAATTCTTACTTAAATTTCACTGATTTCATAAAATTAATGAGTTTACATTTCAATACAATTTAAATTTCCTAATTTATCATTAGAAATTAAATGGCAATTCAAAATCCTTTTTAAAACAATAGAAACAAGTCAGGTGAAAAGTAAAATTAAAAAGTTGCTAAAAAGGGAAAAGTGTTAGGTATCAAAGAATAAGGACGTCATGCGGAAGCATACAATTGTAAATTATGTTGGCGATAAATTAAACGAAAAATCAGAGCATACTAAAAACATATTATTAATATAGTTTGGCTAAACGGTCTACATATTATAATTGAAAAGGCATAAATATGTTAGGAGAAAATCTCCCATAAACAAAACTCAGTCTGTGGATATTATTGTTTTCTGGTATGAGAAGAAAATCTTCAATATATGGAATTCCAAACATTTCCTACATGGAAGAGAATTATATTTTCTAGAGGTGTCAAAAATGAGTCTAATTATAGGTAACCCATCTAGAATTTTAAGGGTTGGGATCAAAATATTTTGAATTGGGTTCAATCTCAACCCATTTTAATAGAATCCTTAATTGAACCCAATTTAATCTGTAATTTCAACATGTTTTAAGACTCTTCATTTGCATTGATATAATATATGTTTCTATATTAAAGGTATGAATTACTATCTATTTTACATCTTTTAGAATTTATCTATTCATTTGTAACTTCTTTTTTCAATTTTTCTTGAGTTAAAATTCAAATTGTGGTAATAAAACTTACATAATAATATATTAAATTTATTGAGATTAAGCGGATCAAATTTCGCAGGTCAAGACCCACCCCATTTTTAAGCTCATTTGAGCCCAAAGTAAACTTGGGCGGGTTAGGACCTATCCCAATTTCTATTTCAATCTATTTTAATATCTCTAATTTTAATCTAACCCGCCCATTTCACACCCCTAATATTTTCTTTCAAAAATAGTTAAAGCAGTTATGGTAGTAATTTGATTTTCCTTCTAGGGAAAAAAAATAAAAGCTCAAATATAGTAAGAAAATCAGGACAAAACTCTATAAAAAAATCATTTTTTTTCAAACAAACTAAAACAAATTGAAATGAAGCGAGTAACAAATATGACATGGGAACCCATTAACAAAGCATATTGCTGCCCTCTTGGTCATCATTTAACAAATCTCAAATTCAGAATTCGTCTGTGAACGCAATCGATATTTAAATCATGGAAGAAAATCATTAGTGATGTCTGAGGGATTTATTAATGAACAGTGATAGACCCCATCAAAAAGAGGGATGACGACACAAATGAAACTATGAATGGTGTAGAAGAAATCTTTAACATAATATTACTTGTCAGTACTGTATCAGTAAGTATTACTGTATATTATGTATAATAATATCTAAGAATTATGTCACAGCTTGCAAAATTAAAGAGGGACAAAAGCCTCATCAACTGTATTTGTTGGAACATAACTGAAGTACCCAACTATATCACTAAATAAATCCAGGCACCAATTTATTTAGCTCCATATATCTATCTACCAATATTTAATCCAAAACAATGATGTATATATATATATATATGGTATATAGTATAATGTCATATAACAACAACACGTACATGTATATATTATAATATTATATGTGGACCACTACCCAAATTCAAATATTTTATCAAGCTAGCGTTTGATCATAAATTTCTAAATATTCTTAGCAAATATTATTTGGGTGAAAATTTGGGTGAAATTTCACCATGTGTTTGGCTATAGTATTTGGGAAATATATTTCACTTTTTTAGAAAAATATGATTTATACCCACAAGTTTTAAAAACTATCAAAACTAATCATAAGTTTGTATTACAAGTCAATTGAATCTTCGTTGCAACAATAACAAATAGTGTACATGACACTAGAGCAATGTGGTAGTTTGGAGTGAGTGCAACAAGCATCATTCCATACATCGTGAAGTAGACAAAGCACATGACTTTGTACCCTGAGCCGATTGTTCATTATTTTTATCAACAACCATGTCATCACTTTCATATTCACTGAACATTTCATCACTACTTTGGTGTTCACGTAAAAAATTATGTAATACAACGCAAACAT
>NW_006239172.1:394941-403771 GCF_000226075.1 Solanum tuberosum
GAGCAATGTGGTAGTTTGGAGTGAGTGCAACAAGCATCATTCCATACATCGTGAAGTAGACAAAGCACATGACTTTGTTACCCTGAGCCGATTGTTCATCATTTTCATCAACAACCATATCATCATTTAATATTCATTGAATATTTCATCACTACTTTGGTGTTCACATGAAAAATTATGTAATACGACACAAACAACTACTACAGAGGGTGTTTTTGTAAAAGATAAAAGTTTGGGGTAAAATTTCAATTTTCAAAAGATCCCAAATAATGAGATTTGGCCCAAATACTAGAAAAAACTAGTATTTGGGAATTTGGGATATTTGCCAAAAATATTTGCCAAATAATGGCAAATTGTATGGACAAACACTATTTGCCAAATTTTCCCCCAAATATTATTTGGGAAATCTATGGCCAAACGGGCCCCAAGTATACACAATATGACGGAGTCAGAATTATCCCAAAAGATTCAAAATATTAAAGAAGTATATATTTCAAAAATCGAAGGAGATTTAACACTTGTTATACATACATAAAGAAATTAAATTTGAACTTATACATACGGTCATTATAATAAAAATACATTTTAGCGATAATAAATATATATAACAATAAAAAATATTTAAGTCTTTACTGACATTAGTTAATTTACAAAGAGTGTTAATTGCCTCTAAAAATACATGTTTAGCGACAATTAAGTTCTTACCGTTAATTAATTGCAGTTAATAATCATTTTTGGTGTAGTGAGCATAATTTTTTGAAAAGAAATCCGGAAAATAGGGGCGGAACTAGAAGCTCTGATACGAGTTTGGCCAAATCTAATAACGTTTGCTTGAATACTGTATTTGTATACAAAAGTTTATTATTAACACTTAAAATCATCGTTGTAGAATTCAGAACCTAAAAAATTAAAATTCTGACTTTGTCATCGTCGAAAAAACCTGCTTACAAGACAATGATGTAAGGGGGATTCTAAGTGTCACCTGTTGGGATGGCATACAGCAGAAGCAGATCCTTAATTCCTCCCAGCAATACTGTGTGTGCATTCATTGTAGTGTTTGGTTCTTGGGGAGATATACTCCATATTTCTATTCAATATTATTAAATACTAGCTATTAAGGTACTTGCAAAAATTATTTGCCTATGCTGAGGTCATGTAGGTCACATTATTTTGTATCCTAATTAATGAATATTGTCTCCAACTTATATACAGCTTGCTTTAATATTGATTTGATTTTTGCTTCTTTCACTCCACCCAACTTTTATTTACCTGTGGCGGAGCTACAGTTCAGTAAGGGTGGTCAGCTGAACATCCTTATTGAAAAATTAAATCGTACGTATAGATAAAATATTCACTATTATATGCACATATATATATTAAAAGATGAACACAGAGATTGATAGTCTAGTGGTAAGTGTATGCTCATTTAAGTCCTTGGGGTTTGTGGTTTGATTCTCACTACTTTCATTTTTTAACACAATCTTCTTCCGACCCAATTATATTTAAGAACAAGAAAATGATTTGTGCACCTAGTCTGTTGAAATTTTTTTTATTTACCCCTTTAAAGTTTGAACACCTTGAATGAAATTTTTGGCTCCGCTACTACCTGTCACAACTGAGTTACTGCATGCCCACATTTACATCGGATCATGTTCATTAAGGTCACTTATAGATACATCCATAAATACGATATATCGACTAATTAACACTTGCCTTTTCCTTTACAAAAAAATAAAAATTGGGGGTAAGAAAAAGGGAAATGAAGAAAGGGATGACAAGATAAAAAAATAAATTGAACCCTCACCTTTAAGATGAAAATTAAAATAATCAATCAATTAAATTACTAAGATTCTCCCACTTGTCGTGGTTGTCTATCGAAAGAAGAATGGTTGCAATGATATACAACACTACTAAAAAAAAAACAAATTAGCGACGGATCGGACCAAGATAAATAGAATGTTCATTGCTAATTCTATTTAGCGATAAATTTTTATTAGCTACGAAAATATCGTTCAAAGCTAATTTTGATATTTCGTTTATAGTGTGTCTATTTTTATTTTTGTCACAAAACCATATACTAATTTATCTATATTATTTCTAGATCGAAAAATATTAGTACATGCAATGATGCTTCGTAGAGTATATATTCTAGCTAGGTTGTCATGCACTGCATGGTTATTAAAAGTAAAATAAAATGTTTGAATAAGTTATTGTGTTGAGTTCGATTATATATAATAGAATTATTAGTTCATGACATGTGAAATCAAATTACATGTAAATTCAAAAGAAAATAAAATGAATAGCTTATATTAGTTGATACTTGATAAGTTAGTTGAAAGGAAGTATATGTGGAAACGTATCTAATTGTATATTTTCAGGATCTTTGTAATCATTTCACATTGCATGTATTGCTCTAAAGATATTTTTATCAATACCAAGTTACTCAAAGATATTTATTGGTAGATTTTCTTAAAATATAAAATTTATAATTCTCAACGATAAAGTCAAATTAAAGTAAATCTTAAAAATGGTTCAGTATTAGGCTAGCATTCAATTAAAATGAAGATTACTTTTAAAATGGGTTATATTGGTCATGCGAAAAATCAACTGAACACAAAATTATAATGTGCACAACCCACAAGAAATAGTATATATATATATATATATTGTATCTTTCTGTATATGTGATATATAAACAGTATATCCACACTATTATACAAAAAATAAAATGAAAAGAAAAAAAATCGTTGATTCTAATATAAAATAATTAAATTTTAAGAGTGGGAGAAAGAGAAAAATAAGAATGGAGACTTAAGATATGATAAGTTGATAACTGGACCATTTATGAACGAACGATAACTCTGCTTAATTTTCGTATCAATTTTTAGATCATATTTAATGCCTCTATACACGTCTTATTTGTAAAAAAAAAAATTAAAAAAACTTATATGGACCGCACTAATTAATTAATTGCGTTACTTTATGTCATTTTCCTCACATTGGGCTCGTGCAAAAATAAAATTAATTAAATTTTTTTGTCGACCACATAAAAATTTGGTTAGATTTGTCTTGCAAATTGAATCTGTACTCCATTCATCTCATTTTATATGTCATCCCTTTCTATAAGTAGCTGAACCACAATACTTGTCATTTTATAAAATTTATGCATAAATTACCATATTTTACCTATTATACTCTTGATAGAATAGTTAATTAATCTTGTTATTTATTAATAAAGTTGACTTAAGAAAACATTAAATAAGGATAGAAGGGTAAAGTTACATCATTTCTTAATGCAAGTGCAAAGTAAAAAGTGACATATAAAATGGAACGGAGGAAGTATCTAGAAAGCCAAAACTTAATAAATTAAATATAGAATTAGTTTTCTTTAAAAAGGGTGAAATATTTTTTCATTATCTCAGTTGCAGCACAGTACTTCAACTAGTCTCCATGTTCCTCGAGCGGAGTTGGCTAGTTGTCGGCATATCTTTTATGTCACCGATCACATAGTCTGCAACGTCTTGCACTGCATCACATTTGCCGGGGCTGAATCCTGCGATTTAAAACTCTCCGAAAGGGGAAGTCACAAACGAATCCTCTAACGGCGGATGAAGAGTTTTCTAAGCCAAGATCACATCCTTTGAGGTCGGTTCCAATTTCTGAGAGCATTATGTTGAGTCACTCTAAGAGTAGAATCATCACCTTGTACTTTCTTTTTTAAAATTATTTTTTATTTTCCACTCGGTGTTTGGTATTGCATTGGAGCACAACTATTTTGGATTCGCGTTGCGTAGGGCGCCATTTAGAAGAAAGCTTTAAGAATTTTTTCATATTTAAGGTGATTAAGTAAGGAGCAACCTCACCCGACATTCGTTGACGGTGAACTCTTTACGCCTGAACGTGGTTGTTATTCCTAGGGTGAAATTAACATGAGCTAAATGTATAGGGTAAACACATGTCACTTGATTAAATTAGATAATTAGAAATTGAGGTCAAGATAATTTGTGACTAATTAGCAGTTGATGCACGTTGAGCGTGTACATATTTCGTGTCAGATAAAGGTACTTTATTAATTATTACATTAATTCATCAATATTTGATGGTCCAGAGCTATTATTCGTATTTAATCTGGAGAATAAATGACATTATTTAAATATAGTCATTCTTTCTTCTTTATTGATGAAAAATAGTAGGAGTACTAACACTATTTGGAAACACTTATCACATTCACACCTTAAGTTGCAAAAATATGATCATCGAGAAAAAGAGTATTGGTCTGACCGTCCATTTTTAGTTGTTCGTTTATTTGAGTGTTTTGTATTTTTTTAAAGAAGTATTCCTTAAGTATTTAGTCTACTAAATTATTCTTATTAATATTTTGCTAAAAAATAATTTTAATTTGATTATTAATATTTCAAATTATTTACGAAATGGTTACTAATTTTTAATTATAATTTTTTAAAAAATTATTAATTCCAACAAATAGAGAAGTAAAAAGAAAAAAGTACAAACTTTTAAGTTTAATATACTACTTGACAATTCTATAGGGTGTGTGACAGTTAATTCAAATCTTTAGATGCATAATTGTATAGAGTAAAAATAATCGAGACATATGTAAAGTTAAATGTGTGGTTGAATTGAGCAAGGATACATTAAAAATGAGCAAAATAATAATATTACTCGAACAGATCGATGGAGCAATTCACCCCATAGAATTAAATCGGACCAATACTTATGAACATTAAGAGGAAAAGTCATTTGCACACATTAATCATTATGAAATCATTCCACGAGTGAAATTTGACGTTATTTTTACTTTTGAATATCATTCATCACAAATAATAAAAATTAATGATGGACAATCCATTCCTGAAAAGTTACCCCTATAAAAACGGTAGGATCACCATCTTGTGAATCATTAATTTCCATATTCTAATATCTTTGGTAATTTCATTACTTGTTCGATTAGCTTATCAATCAATTACTTAAGTTAACCTTCCTCGAAGGCTGACTCAAACTATATTAATCCATTATTTACTTAATATATTCAATTTATCATTAATTTATTTCTTATATGCTTAATTATTTATTTACCTCAATTGAAACAATATATCTTATTTTTTAAATTTCATACAAATTCAACTAAATCTTTTTTAAGAATAAAAAGTAAAATGGGCTGAGAGAGAGTAGCCAACAACTCATAGTTCAATTCCAATTTTAGAGAATTCATATACTCAATTCTAACTAACTTGTTAGAGTCTAAAGCATAGTAAATTATTAATATGCATATTTTACTTTGAAAAGATAATTAAGTAATTAACTCACAAGTTGAAATAAAAATTATAAAATTGGATATACTTCAGAAATCTTTATTATTTTGTAAACCAAAGTAGTACTAGTACTTCACTTTCTACCTTTTTTAAAAAAGGTGATTATTTTTTTCTTTTCTGCAAGAACAAGGCAAGATTGACAGTACACACCAAAAGCCCATAATTCCAAAGATAGAAAATAGAAAATAGAAAATTAATTGTACCAAAATACAAAACATGCATAAAGTACAATATTTGAAAAATAAGTCAACACAACCAAATAGACTTTCCCTAAAAGCATATGTAGCCAAGAACTTGAAAAAAAAAACTTTTCAACACCAAACAACGTAACAAACAAACATTCCGTTAAATCTTACAGTTGTAAAATATAAAACCAGAAACAGATGCAACTAAAAAAAGAAAGAAAAATGTTCATCGCAATCGATTCAAAACGTTGAATTTCTAATTTTTCACAAGGTATCATTTCAGAGATTCGTACTAAATCACAAACTAATAAAATCGCTTTACGTACGGAAAAAAAGAAGAAGCTGGAGGAATGATATATGTTAAGAAGATAACACTGCTATATAACTGAATAAACTCTTACATTTCAAATCAAGTTAAACAGCTGAAATTTCTTGTTTAAACCAGAAACAGAACAAATCCAGATCCTTCTAAATACTAGTAATTAATTAATTAAGAAGCATATAATAGAAAATCAGTACATTAGGTCAGGTAGATAAAAGTCCTGCAAGATGTAGTACAAAGTTTAAGCATTTTGCAGCTTGGCTGCAAAAATACTGAGAAGATCTGGATACTGAAATATGTCTCCCATCATGTTGTCTCCTGGTGACACCTGAAGATTTCCTGGAAAATAATCCACTGGAAATGATGACAATGACGATGACGACGATAATAATCCAAAATCACTGTTTAAACCACCATCATTAATCTGCTCCTGTTGTAGTTGTTGTGGTTGTTGAGAGAAAATATTACAAAATTCTCCTTTAGTAGAGTAATTAGGTAATGATGACTTAATGGGCTTGGGCTTTGGGAAAAAACCATTTAAGGCCTCTTCTAATAATCCAGAATCAGATGACTCAAATGGAAAAAAATCCATCCCTGCAGCAGAATCATGTGCGGTAGTACTACTGTTGTTGACAGTAAAATGGATAGTGTTATCAAATTTGGGGACTTGAGTGGTCATGACAGAAGAGCTGGGAATGACGGTGTTGCTGCTAGTGGGCAAATACGAACAGAAACTGCTCGTATTGCGATTAGTCATGAAATTGGGCAGCTGTTCGTACAGATTAGGCATATTCATACTACCAGCCACGTTCAAATTACTTGCAGTACTATTGTTACTGGAATTTGAACTCAGAAGTTCACGAAACAGAAGCATATTCAAAGAATCATTGTTTTTCTGACAAGTCGAACCAATAACATGACCACGCCCCGTAGAACCATAAGGACTAGAGGAATGAAAAAAGGGTCTATTAAGAGTATTAGAACTCTGATGATAATAAGGCGATGTTGATTTCAAAGAGTTATACGACGAATGAATATTAAACAAAGCATCGTTCGTAGAAGTGGGTTGGGTAGGAGTAGGACAAGGAGGGTAAACGAAATTAGTACGTGCTTTAACACCACGCATTGCTCTAGCAGCGCAATCGTAAGCGCAAGCAGCTTCTTCAGCGGTATCAAAAGTACCAAGCCACCTCCTTTCTTTAGACTGAGGGTCACGAATTTCAGCTGCGTAACGTCCCCATGGACGACGACGAACTCCGCGGTATCTTACCGCGGAGGGACCAGTAGTAGTGTCTTTCAGTGATCTTTTGTTTGATGAACAAGAAGATCTAGTTTTATTAACAGTGGTAGAGTTTGTAGTGTTTTGGAGAGGAAGATCAGATTCTTGATTAAGTCTTCTCATTGCATCTTCCATTTTTTTTTTCAATATGAAAAAAATGCAAAAGAAAATTTGGTAGAGTTTTTTTTTTTTCTTAGGACAAGGTTTTTTGTGCAGGAGAGAATGTAAGTAGTAGGGATATATGGATTTTGAGGTTGTATTTATAATGGGATTTGTGTAGTGGTTGCATCAATAAAGAAGAATTTACGCGTTGCACGGGCATTAAATAGAAAGTAAATACTCTACAGCTAGTACTACAAAGGAACTCAACACACACTACTAGAAAAAAGAAAAAAAAAAAACCCACACCAAAATTTGTACTGATCGGATCAGTTTTCTCGCATCTTAATTAATTTTACGAGTTAATTGTCACCTCCCAACAATAACAAGTATCAAGTAATTCTGTTCATCAAGCTTGCACATATAGGAATAGAATTACGGCAGAATGGTCCGGGAGACCCTCGTACTTGTCTCATTTTGTCACCTGAGCCCTTATAATATAGACTTTGCCAACTAAACCCTCGAACCCACTGAAATCCAACATTTTAAACCCTTTTTTTGACCTGTCATCCCATGTGGCAAAAGTAGTTCAAGTGCGTGAATTACACCCACTTTAGGAGCGTGAGATGCTTTTAAAAAGCCAATAACGGTCATTTTTGGCCATCTTCCCCAAATTCCCCTAATTTCTTCTTCAAATATCCAAAATGTCTTCTCTTTCTCACTCGTTTATCTCTCTCCAAAATTCTTCACTCCAAATTTCTTCTTCTTCTCCATAATTGATCAGGCCTTTTTTGTCTATATTTTATTTTTCTCGCCTTTTTCTTACTCGTTAATTTTTTTGTTCTTCACAATGACTGTTTGTTTTTGCTATTGTGGGCTTCATGCTGAACTTAAGATGTCAAGAACATCAACAAATCCAGGAAGAATGTTTTGGGGCTGTCAAAAATACACAAATGGTAATGGATGTGGATTTTTTCGATGGGCTGATATGGCTGATCCTACCTACCAAGAACAACACTACATGAAGAATCAATCAACAAATGTTGATCATGGAAGGCATAGGCATGGAAGGCAGGGAAGGCATGGAAAGCATAGAAGGCATGGAAGACAGGGGAGATCGAGCATTAGTATTGATATCAGTGTTGTTGTGATTGTTGTCATTTGGTTTCTATCTTTTGTATTTAAGATGTATTGATGATTTGTTCATTTGAGTACTATGATAATGTATGAAAATATCCAGATTAAGACTTATAATTATCATAGCAAATTCATAAGCAAAAATAACTTGTTTGTCATAGCAAGCTAACACAACAGTTGAAAATTAAGTTAATAGTGAAAAGTATCATAGACAATGTCATTGAGAATTTAGCTAGGCAAAACATGAGTCTTTACTATGAAATTTATATATCTTGACTGCTTGGTGTGGACTGAGTGGCTCGCTTGTAACTTTGTTCTTGTAGCTGCCTTTGAGTAACTGCAGCTCCACCCTTCCACCTTAGTCCATTGGGTTTGTAACCAAGATCGATATTGGTAGGCACTGAACTCTTCAATGGTGCACAATGTAACACTTTATCAGTAGTTGCAGACTGTTAAAAGGCAATAATGATATTAGTTA
>NW_006239172.1:407096-429617 GCF_000226075.1 Solanum tuberosum
TTCAACTCCCAATTCTCTAGCTAATTTATGAAAAAACATAATATGAAGCTCATCCATATCGATTCTTATTTTTTCAAGATCAGAAATTCCATTAGCATACCTGAGTTCAGGATCTGATAAAAAACAGCCCCCATAATACATTTGAAGTGTAATAATTGTTGAACCCATATTCTTACCATGCCTGCAAAGTCACGAGAATACAATTAGATGATTGACAAAAAGCCCTAAATGACCAAAAAGCCCTAATTCACAAAAAGCCCTAATCGACAAAAAAAAACTTAATTTTAAACTAATTCTTTATGGAACACAACAAAAACCTCTATAATAATCTGATATAATCCAATTGGACCACTAACAAGAAAGAAATCCAACGCAATTGATAAAAAAAATTAAAAATTCAGATACGAAAAAACCCTAAATTCAACAGATATTCACGACAAATGCCATTGAATGCATAATACTTCTACAAATTGTTATTAGGCATGTAAAAAATCAAAATCCTCCCTAAAATCACACCACGACCTCTGCAACAACTAAGCCCTAACAAGAACTCAAAACAACAAAATGAAAAATGAAAAACCAAAAACCAAAAACACAACTGCAAAACAAAGAGAATGAAAATTAGTCAAGAAACTTACAACTATGGAGTGAAACGCGAACTCAAACACTTAACAAAATCGAAAAAAATCGCAATGAGCAACAATGTAAATCGGGATTAAGGGAGTAGAAGGGTCTAGTTGAAAAGGAGAAAGGAAGAAATGTTTGAAAGAAAAGGATTAGCCTATTTTTAACATGTCATATCCTATGTGGCATTTTTACATGACGTGGAAAGCTACGTGTGGCGTTTGTAGTTCACGCACCACTGAGTGGTCAAAAAAAGGGTTTAAAATGTTGGATTTCAGTGGGTTCGAGGGTTTAGTTGGCAAAGTCTATATTATAAGGGCTCAGGTGACAAAATGAGACAAGTACGAGGGTCTCCCGGACCATTCTGCCTAGAATTACCTAGTACTATATTTTTTTCTCCATTGAGTTTTGAACATCAGATTTTAGGATTCAACAACCAGTTCATTGACCAATGGCTATACCCTTGTGCTTTCAAATGTAATTTTTCACTCATTTTGATTGAATAAAACAATAATGCCTTGATTCTTTTTCCCATCGACTTAATCCAAATATCTGTGTAGGATAGCTACTGAACAATTTTTTTAGTAAGAAATTTCGATAAGAAAATAGTAACGTTTTAGTAGAGGTGATATTTTTTTTTCCTTTTCTAATTCGATCTAAATTACCTTTACATATATGAGACGACTCATAGTGCTGTAATAAATGTCTAATTGTAATTCAAAGTTTACCAATCAGTGCTAGTATTACCTTTATAAGTAGTGAGTTGGAATAAATATGATTTTATATCATTGGTCTATGTTATTTACTTTATACATGAGAGTATTTGATGGAATACAAACTCTCAAAATGTTTAACTTTGATGTATATTAATTATTATAGTAGCATTAAATAGAAAGTTAAAAAGTTGTTTGATAAGGAAAACTAAAGGGATAACATATCAAAATTTGAAAATAAAAGTAGTACGTTTAGTGAATTTAATTTCTTAAAATTTACTCCTTTCATTTTGAAAATATTTTTTACACCTACTAATATTTTTAGTAGTAATGATGGATGAATTATAATGTAAGGGAAAAAAACTAGTCATTTGAAAATAAGGTGCCTACAAACGATGTCGTTGCACGATATATGTTCGATAATATATAATCATCCAAATCCTATACGATACTCCTGTTTATTTCTCATTAATTAAAAGAATAAATGTTGCAACCACCATTTTAAATTACTATATTATCTCCAACATAATGTATTTAATTTGTCAATCTAGCGTTATGATGAAAATTTCTCATCTAATAACTGAGTTCAATTTTACTGTTTATTTTTTCTTTCTTTGATGCTAATGTATTTATCAAATTTTAAAAAGGCCAAGAGACCTAATATTTTTAATTTAATTAAAGAATGCAACATTTTCCTTTAGCTAAGTCGCTAATTAGCGTATAACTCCAATATATTTCGTAATTATTAAAAAAATTACTTTTTTAAAAAAATGAGGAAAGAACGTAACATTATCATACAAACTTGATAATTAAGTTTGTATGATAATTTAAAAATTGAAATGAAAACCAATTAATTGAACACGAGTGAAGCATAATTAAGTGGTGTAGAAATTGTTTGATACATACAAACTCATAATTAGTAATAATGGTTGAACGACGTTCCAAAAAATTAGTTCGGGGAATGTGACAGCTAAAAGCGTGATCATGCAGTAAAAGCCTTTCATCTATTTCCAACACGAAGATAATTATCTCAATCGACTTTTAATTGTCGTAGTTTTTTTTTTTTTTTGAATTAAACTATAAAAAAGGTTACAAATATTTTATGATGTATTTTTCATCATATTGATATGCAAAAAATTGTAATTTTTAGTACTTTTCGTATTGTGCTTGAATATTTGAATTTTTTGTTTAAAATATCAAATTTACGTAATCTAATTTAATTTTAAAAATTAATTAAATTAACTTTTAAAAACGCAACATAACAAATAAAAGTTGACGGAGAAAATATATAGTACAAAAGAAAAGAGATAGAAAATAAATTGTTGCATGAAATATGTCGTACTGACGATGTATTCAAAGAAGGTTTGTGTTTCATTAGTTAATGAATGATTTTACAGTTTAAGCGTTTGACCTTTGATTATACCTAACCAATTTTATTACTGTATTACTCTGAGGACTCATTTGACTGAAGAATAAATTATCTTTGTGATTATTATTTAGTAAGTAATTATTTTATGAATGTTATTCCATTTTTAATATGGGATAAAATTAAACGTTGAGATAACTTATTAATCTAAGATAACTAATTCTGGAATAAGTTAACTTGTAATTTTATCCAACCAAACATAAAATAAACTATCCTAAAAATTAATTTGAAATTAGTTATTCCTTATCCTTCGTACCAAACGAGCTTTCAGATAACAAGACACCACTTCAATTTAATTCTTTTTTTAAAAAAAATTAAATATATGTTCTAATTAATGAATGAAACTTTTTACACATTAATCTCCACGCGGATGCGACAGTGAGATAAAATGTTATGGCAAAGATGGAGCTCGTGAAAAAAAAAATGGAGAACAGAAGTTTCTGAAAAATTAAAATAGATGTCAAAAAAAAAAAAAAATTCATTGATAATGATTTTATTTTTTGGTACCTAGAAATAAGTAAACATTAGCATTAAGCATAACATACTTGTGTTTGCAAAATTCGAATTAGAAACAATTATTTTTTATTTAAGATGTCAGTCTAAAAATTTCCATTTTCACGTACCAAACATATAGTATATTTATGAAGTTTTTAAATATTTTTATTGAATGGCATTAACTCTAGATTCTTGCCTCAAAAAGTACATTCTTCTCAAATTATGTTATGGATTATTTACATTTCAAGACAATAATAACAAAAAAGAAGAAGATATAAGTAATAAATTAGAATTATTATTACTGAACCAGGGTTTATCCTGCATAAATGTATAAAAAATAAATTCAAATAAAAAATAATTATCACATCTTTTTAGTTCGTTCGTTCTGACGAGAGGGAGTTGCTCGGAGGTAAGCACCCCTCACTTTCAACCCGAAGGTTGCGAGTTCGAGTCACCAAGGTAGCAAAATGGGGTGGGAGCTCCTAGGGAGGGTAAAAAAAAAGTTTGTTGGTTCCAAACAAAATTTATCTTGGCAAATCTATAATGACATCATTTTTATTACTCTATGATTAAATCATTACTAGTAAATTTGTCCGCACTTCGCACGGTTATGAAATACGATAAGATGTTATTATATATTTGTTCATACATATAATTAATTTCATAGAAAAAATCGTTTGGTTAGTAGTTAGATGACTTCCAACAAAGTCATAAGTTACTCTTTTCAATCAAAAGAAAATATAAACTTACGACACTAATTTTTTTTATATAAAATACCAAACAAAGAGAATTACAAAAAAAATAAAAATGCAACATAATTTTTACAATCTTAATCATTTTAAAAAATAAAAAGAAAAAAACACGAATTCGATACACAATCTTCTGAACTTTAGTCAACATGATCCATTCTCACAAGCCGATCATCATTCAATAGCCTTCATTTTATTCTTCAAGTCAAATTAAAGAATGAATGAAATAAGTACCGAAAATATAACAATTTAAAAGGCTAATGTGATCATTTCTCCAACGGCTTCCAATGCTTTTATTTATAGGACTATAATATGAATAACAAATAATGTCATGAATATAACAACTAATTATTTTAGAGGTTATGATAATAAAAAATTATGGGAGTAATCAAAATAACGATCATTAAGTTTTGTATTAAATAATATGAATGAATGGTTAATTGATATATGTATTATTCTACAATAAAAAATAGAACTGTAAAAAAACTAATCTAACAAAATAAATAGAATTCTTAGCCAAAGAAATGCAAAACTTAAGAGACTCTTGTATTGAGCTTATGGTATAAAATTTGCATTACCTGAAACTCTTGTCAAGTTCTTACAATAAAATTCAAGTAATAAGAAATACGACTTACATATAAATAAAAAAGGAAAATAATTATACCTTTCCGCAAATAATCTTGCGGGAGCTTATTTAGATTTTTATCCCTATATTGCTAGATTGAAATTCGATCCGTTTATCAAATATCATGGAGAAGATGAATATTTGCCATTCGATAAAAAGGCACTCGTGATAAAATAATCAAATCTCATATAAGTAAAAAAATTAAAAGTAACATATAAACTGTAAAATACTATTTTATAAAGTAATGTAAAAAAATTGTGATTCTTGGCTAAAAAAATGAGCAGGCTTCACCTAATTAATCCTAGCTTTACTATTAGGACATAATATGGAATACCAAAAGATGTCATTTTTGTAAAATTATAATAATAAATTAAAAAATGTCAAAAAATGAAAAAAATAAATTAAATAAGATCATTGGCCAAAGAGAAGTGCCACATCACTTTTCTTTTATCTAGCTTTATATTATATATATAGATTGTGTCCCATTGAATACTTTAATAAGTACTTTGGTAACCAACATATCAAAGTCTTTTTATTTTTTTTAAATTCGGTACCTGATCATGCAATGCCATATTTTTTTATTTTCTATTTAATGAACAAAATTTATATTAAAACTTTAATTAAATCCGAATCGCACACTTAAAAAGGGTCGAGAATGACACTCCAAAAGAAGGGGTCAGCATCAGAATGTCTAAATCTAACATAAAAGCAAATAGTCGGGATTTACGGGCAAGAGGATATATAAGATGACAGATTAATTTTTATTTTCTTCAAAAGAAATTAAATATTTTTTTTTAAAAAGAAGATTTAATTTTATGGGGAAGTTGAAAAGCTTTTTTTCAACACAATATCCCTCTGAATGATTACACTGGCGGCGTTCAGAATTTGTTCCTCCTACTATAGTTTTTTAACTTTTTTTTTAAACTTTTAATGGTTCATTATATACAGAAATATGAGGCTAAATTTATTTATTTTTCCTATTATGTACAGGTAATGTTCCCTGCTTTTTTTGTTTTTAAGTTATCTGTAATTGTTTTAGGTTTTGAAAACCAAGAGTTTATGTTCACATGCCATTGTCTCAAACTGTAGGTTTTTATAGCTAGTCTTTTTAAAGCTGGTGGATGTAACCTAAAGTTTTAATCAGTAAAAATAATGGAACTTGTCTACTTTAAAATGTACCACTAGTATTTAAAATTTAAATTATATATATTTGAACATGTTTGGGGTTCACAAGAAAAAAATGTTAACATTTGAGTGAGAAATAATATTTTCACATGAAAAATACTTTTTAAGTTTTGAGGAAAAAATGGATATGATATATAATCGAATTGTTTATATTTATTGTGTTTGAAATTAATTATTTAAAGTTATTAAATACTCTTTTTTTAATGTATATATCAGGTTCGAGCTAAAATTACTTGTTTCGTCTTGAACGTATTACTTACCAAGTTACCATCTATATCCAAGCCTATTGAAATTGGATATGAGATAATTTTGAGATTATTTGAAGAGAAAACAATCTGAAGTTTTATTTTCTTTGTGTATTTTTGAGGCTTTTTAATTTTAATTTTTTCTATTTGAAGAAGAGAGTAGGAAGAAATGGTACACAAAGTATCTACCTGTCCTATAACAAATAAATTTGAAGTGCAATTATTTCTGTCCATAAGCTAGAAAATTTACAAGTTGCTTGTAATAACAATGTATTGAATTATTGCTTTTAATTAAAAGCATCAATTTATAAGTTAGGCTTATGACTTAACGCAATGCTGTCCCAAAATTTTACAAAGTC
The DNA here is from genome assembly GCF_000226075.1 of Solanum tuberosum. NCBI lineage: Eukaryota > Viridiplantae > Streptophyta > Magnoliopsida > Solanales > Solanaceae > Solanum > Solanum tuberosum. The sequence continues at coordinate 413,518 of NW_006239172.1, forward strand.
TTCCATTATGATTAAAAGTCAGAGGCGTGTGTGCGCATCTCATCTTCATGAAAATGTAATAACTCAACTTCTAATTTCACTAAATTGTGATTAAATATGTTTTTTTTTTAGGTTTTAAATAAATTTGTATACTTACTTGGGACTTATTAAGATGATCAGACTGAAAAAACAAGAGTATTCAGAGATATTTCAACAAATAACCACGTAAAATTAAAAAAATTCTGCTACAATCGCGAGATCCAATCATAACCACAAAGGAGAAATGGAGGTTGGTAAGTCAATGAAATTTTACTCTCCAAGCTAAGATCATAAAAGTTAAAGAAAAGACTCATAACGAATGATGTTTTTCTAATACTTGAATCAATTTTTATAGCCCCTAGGCTCCAGTTGAATTGCATGAATTGAAAAAGTAGATGGAAGATTTGTTAGATAAAAGTTTTTTTTTTCTTCAAAAAATTTATCATAATGATAGAGGAATTTAGGCACAGAGGAGGACATAAATCTTAGCCTCATAAACAAAGTGTAGCTTGGATATGACCATTTTGTTGCCTCATAAAGGATTTGTTATATCGAATATTTTATCTTGAAATGCTTCAATCTTATTTATCTGAAAGAAGAATGAATCAATTATTAGAATATAAAAACTAAACACTCATAAAAAAATATCTTTAAAATGAGAGTCAGCACCAAGAGTTAATGTCACGACCCAAACCGTCGTGATTGACACCACACTAACCCTCCGGTGGGAGAACCATTACTACAACCCAGACTAAACAACTTAACCAAAAACTATACATTTAAAGATACTGAAGCAGGTTTAAATGACAATAAAAATATGGAGTTTCCATAATATCCGAAGGTTTGAATAAATAACTTAACCAAACTAATGCGGAAGTCTTAACCCTTAGAACCTGAAAGTCATCGTACCAAAACTCTACTAACGACAAGTCTAAGAACAAGGGGTACAACCCCGAAGCTAAGCAAACACCTTAAACAAATAGTTTAAGTCTGAAAAGGATGGACTTAAACAAGAAAGATCCATGGCAGCCTGAAAGAACTGGTTCACCCTTGAATCCGGTCACGCTCAATAGTCACCTAGCTGAGGTCTATCAATAGCCACCTGAAGATGCCCGGTACTCAACAAAGAACAAGCAAGTGCAGTATCAGTACACAACCACAGTGTACTGGTAGGATCATGCGGGTATCCCAATAAGTGAAACACATGCAAGTAACCACAACATTATAAAACAAGCATATACCAAACATATACAATATTAGTCATCTTTTCAGGATCAATGTAGCATTCCACGTTCTCAATAATACACATTGGTTATCATTTTAGAGCAACAAATAGTCTTTCAACCTCAATCACCATTAGACATGAACGTAATCATTTCAAGTAGATACACAACACAATTCAATGATCCTCTCACGGAACCCAATTCAATGGTTCTCTCACGGAACCCAATTCAATGGTCCTTTCATGGAACCCAAACCCAAATTGTTAGTATACCGGTTCGTGGTACCCGATCCAAGTTAGTGTGCCAGATGTGACACCCGATGCCATGTTTATGCCGGAACGTGGCAACCGATCTTATTGTTTATGTTGGTATGTGGCTATCGATCCCAATGTTTATGCTGGAACGTGGCAACCGATCCAAAGTTAGTGTGTCGGAACGTAACACCCGATCTATTCAACAAACCACAATCACAATCACAATGTATCATACACCAAGAGGTGATTCATGACATACAATTATTCAATTATCCTCATTTACGATTAGGGTGATCAATAATGCAACATTCGCATACATACATCCATTATAATGAGCAATTACAAGCATATATCACACCAACATAAAATCACAACCATCACCTATCTCGAATCCAAGCTTGAATTCCCTAAGGCACTTGAATTTTTTCTTTCCGAATTCTTCCCGCTTGTTCGTGGTCTAAAAACATACAATTAACGCAAGGATCAATAAACGAGGCCTAATTACCCGGATTATAATCAACATTATCAACATTAGGCCAAACCCTTGAACCCCATACCTAGGTTAGGGTTTCTTCCACCATATATCACATATCAAAACCCTCCCCCATCGATAATTACCCAAGTAACTAAGTTCTACGGAACGAAAAGCAGATTCGGGGAGTGAAAACCTTACCTTTAGCCTAAAGAATAAAATGATTTTGGGGTTTATTTCCGACTTAAATCGCCTCTACCCTGCCATGGCGGGGTTAATCCCGCTACAGCAGCCCCGACCTGGCGGGAATAATTCCGCCACAGTGGCTTGCACGAAAATAGTGAGAAAATTTAAGAATTCCAAACCCCCATTTCACAACACCCCTTCATCCCATGACACTCGAAAAATATTCGTTCACGCTAAGATCAGTTTCGGGAGTTCTACTCACCCAAATTCAATTCTGTAAAGTCGTACATGTTTCTTCACGTCTAGCTATCTAGTCAAGTGATAAAAATCATAATTAGATCTCTCATTTGTTACCAGATTTCCCTAGACCTCACTAACTCCGATTTCGTCCAAATCTGGACTAGGCTAGGAAATCAAAGTTATTACTCATAAGTTTTTTTGCCCCAATTCTTTCCCTATTGGCTTTTCCCTAACAACAGAATCAGGCCGTTACAATAGATACCAATTTACCCATCACTCGTCCTCGAGTGATCAACTAGGAAAGCCTGGCTAAAGTAAGGGTAGAGTAGTATTTGAATCGTCGAAAAACTAGCGATACTTGTCTCGCATGTCCTTCTCGATTTCCCAAGTAGCTTCCTCAACCAGACGATGCTTTTAGCACATAAGCATGATAAAATTCAAAATCAATACTCTCTACTATTAGAAGTGGACCTGAACCAACCAACACACACTCATAATACTCAAACAATCATAGTTCTTATCAATATCTCCTTCTCACAACATAAATTCCCATTAGCTTGAGTTATAACATTTTGATCTTTAGACATCGAATACTCATCGAGGGATATGTCAAAACATACAAACCCTCTAACAACACTATCGAACAATAGAATTGGACCCAATGATCCCAACATTCAACCACACGTAATCGTTACATGACCTCGACGCCAAGATGAAAATTAAGATTGTCGGACAATCATAAATTCACATGGTAGCTCTTCTATAAATTCTCATAAGGAAGGTGGTACCTGTAGAACCACTAAAATACTTTAACAACTCCAAGACAACACCAAATATGTCATTCGAGATAACCAAATCTTCCCAATATTTCCACTTAACCAAGAGAATATCGCAGGATAACTACACCTGATCCACCACTAGGGATCCAACCACAAAGGTGAAAACACACGTGATCATAGCTAGTGAATCATACTCACAATACTAAACACCATCATAAACACTCCAACCATTTACCTTATTATAAAACAACACTTTTAAATGTACCTTTCTTAGGTACTTAATAATCAATAATAATAAACTCTACGACTCATCCCAAGTGTAAGTCCTTTCAAATGCTCAATACCAGATACAATTGATCGTTTCCCACATTGCCAATACATATCTTGATAAATATATCATCACGAATGTATATTTATAATGAAAAATCTGAATTGTAAATTTAATTGTATAACACAATCCCCTGATCTATTAACATTAGCTTATACCTTGAAGATTTTTATGAATTCATGAATTTTCGCTTATCATTGATTGCATCTCCATCGACCTTACAATAGCATTCGCTAACAATTCAATCGTACTCATTACTAAACTCAAAACAAGAACAAAACACTTATCATCGCACTTGAGCTAATGTTTGTACACTCCTTTCTCAAGTCTTTTCCAATAGTTTTAATCCAATCTGACGACTTGTGACACTATTACCATAGCCACATCAACACGAAATAAATTACACGTCTCTGAACCTAGTTATCTTTCCCTCTGAAAATATCTCTTTAGACTTTGCAATCAAATAAAATATTCTTGCTCTCGCCTCTCTCGAAAGGTTGTATTATATCCCACTATTTTTCTTCATCGTGACTCTAGCTCGTTTAAATTCTATTCGAGTGGTGTCCCACCATCTCTTAAAACTTTCCATACAACCACGTTACTCACCAAATATTAGAAAACCATAACCTTAGATACTTGCAAGCCATAATTCCTGTACAAATTTCACTTAACTAACAATATTATTATATATTTGCATCCCGTCACAATCCACCACAAATTCTTTTTACCATTATGCTCTGTTAGCCCTGACTATAACTACGAAGTCAACATTTTCATCAATACGACACCTCAAACATAGGTATACTCATCAAATTCAAAGGACCAACCCAATTGCTATACGCATTTTCTTACTAATATCTTCAAATTCCTTTACCCAAGTATACTCAATGGGACTTTATTTATCCTTAATCTTGTCATTCCGGTATCAATCCATTATTTTATGGCTTAAGATAAAATCATCAGTCCTCATACTACCATCTTTCTTCTTAACAAAAAAGACAAGATCACCCCATATGGAAGCACTAGGACAGATAAAACCTTTATCAAGAAACTCCTGGATTTGAACCTTAAGCTCTCCCAATTTTACGGGAGCCATGCGATAGGGATGGATGGAAATATGACGAGTATCCTGTTCCAAGTCATTGTAAAAATTTATATTTCTATCCGGAGGCATACCAAGCAAATCAGTAGGAAACACTCCTCTAAATTCTAACACCACGGAAAATAGACTCAATAGAGGGAGACTCAACCTCCACATCCCGAATTTGAGCTAAATAAGCCAAACAATCATGTCCTACTAGTTTCCTACCTCGCACAAAAGATATGACCTTAGCTGACTTAGGCTTGTACCCCCTTCCCACTCTAACATTTCCCTTACCGGGATCTCTAGAGTTACTGACTTAGCATTACCATTAAGCACAACATAAGAGGGGGACAACCAAGTCATGTCTAAGATTATCAGGTCACTCATATCCAGCATAACCTAATCAACCCAATTATGAAAATTCACAAACTCAACAAGACAACACGATATACATGGGTAACTATGACTGACTCTTCAACTAGGGTAGAAACATGGATTGGGTCATCAAGTATATCACAAAACATATGAAATTATGAGGCAAATCGTACGGACATATAAGAATAAAAACAACCCGAATCAAACAACACATTAGCCATCCGGTCACAAACAATAATAGTACTTGTGATCACTGCATCAGACCCTCATCCTTGGTCTTGCCCTGAAAGGCATAAAACTAAGCCCTGTCATCTTGACGGGCAAACCTCCTTGCCTAGCTGCACTGCTTCTCTACCTGTATTATCATTTCTCCGGCCTCCACGGCCTTGCTGATTTCCTCATCATATGCCCATGTTCTTCACAATTGTAACACACTTAATAACTTAACCCAGTAAACATCGCTGCTATTGGACCAGTCGTATCCTGGCCCTTCTTGATATACAATTAATCCATGAACTCGCAGAATAACTTCTAACCTCAGTTGCTGAACACTGATTGGATTGCATAGGTTAGTTCGGATGCGATTTGGGTTCTATAAGGAAACTTGGAAAAACAGAGGAGACATGAATGAGGTTATGTCTTGCCCTGTCCCGCTCTAGCAGGGAATTTTCGCTCCGGCAGCCTCGCACAGGCAGAAAAATCCCCCTTAGTGGCTCAAACGGAAAAAGAACCCAGGGAATAAATATAAAAAATCTGGGGGTTTTCTCTTTTCTAAATCTCCGAACAGTTTTCAACTTTACGGAGCAATTTAGGATAGTCCTCTGAACTAGGATAATCATTGTCTACCCCGAGTCAATCTAACGATACACAATCCAACTCATTCTCATTAATTCAACACCATAACCCACACATCCCAAGATACACCTAGACACTCACACGGTTATTACTCAAGCGCAAGACACGTCCAGATCTTTCTTACGAATCACCTCGTACATAATCTAGATCATTGCATCGAACTTAATCGTGACCTTATTTTCACAACAAGTTTCACGATACTCAGCAGTTACAACTTGAATAGTTTCAACCAATTCAGCCAGCATATTGCACATATCAAAATTCAGACTAACACTTATAGTGCACATGATCATATAATCACATCCAAGCAAATACAACTTCCACATTTACAGTTAATTCAGGCAACAAGGTACACGCATGCACAATTTTCAAGTTACAACTCACAGACAAACTCGATTTTTTAATTAGTTTGTTCCATAGATGACCATTATCGGTCTCCCAGTACAAGAGCAAAATGTAAGCAACTGGTCAAAAAATCATTTATCCGAGGCAGTGGATACTTGTTTCGAATGGTGACCCTATTCAACTGTCGATAGTCTATACACATCCTCTCTTGCTAGTGATGGTGTTACCACTTTTGTTGCTCTAGAACGGACCATAGAGTGAATGAGGAAAAATACCAATTTGTATCACCCAGATACCAATTGGATTCAAGTCATAACACGAAGGAATAGAAAGAAGTGAGTTTTTTCTAAAGTCTTATAGCCACACAAAAATAAAGTACAGACGTCTTCGTACCGTTCCTCACGACTCTACTAGACTCGTTTTGGTACAATAAGATCAACGAATCTAGGGCTTTAATACCAACTTTTCACGACCCATACTGTCGTGATTGGCTGTCACCCACACTAACCCTCCGGTGAGAGAACCATTGCTACAACCCAGACTAAACTACTTAACCAAAACTATGCATTTAAATATACAAAAGCAGGTTTAAATGACAATAAAAATACGGAGTTCCCATAAAATCCAAAGGTTTAAACAAATAACTTAACCAAACTAATGCAGAAGTCTTAACCCTTAGAACCTGAAAGTCATTGTACCAAAACTCTACTAACGACAAGTCTAAGAACAAGGGGTAAAACCCCGAAGATAAACAAACACCTTAAACAAATAGTCTAAGTTCGAAAAGGGTGGACTTAAACAAGATAGATCCATTGCAGCCTGAAAGAACTGGTTTACCCTTGAATCCGGTCATGCTCAATTATCCCCTAGCTGAGGTATATCAATAGCCACCTGAATATACCATTTACTCAACAAAGAACAAGGAAGTGCAGTATCAGTACACAACCACAGTGTACTGGTAGGATCACGCGACTATCCCAATAAGTGAAACACATGCAGGTAACCACAACATTATAAAACAAGCATATACCAAACATATTCAATATTAGTCATCCTTTCAGGAACAATGTAGCAATCCACGTTCTCAATAATACACATTGGTTATTATTTTAGAGCAACAAATAGTTTTTCACCCTCAATCACCATTAGATATGAACGTAATCATCACAAGTAAATACACAACACAATTCAATGGTCCCATCATGAAACCCAATTCAATGGTCCTCTCACATAAGTCAATTCAATGGTTCTCTCATGGAACTCAAACCCAAACTATTAATGTACCGGTTAGTGGTACCCTATTCAAGTTAGTGTGCCGGACGTGACACTCGATTCCATGTTTATGCCTGAACGTGGCAACCAATCCCAATGTTTATGCCAGTACGTGGCAACTGATCCCAATTTTTATGCCGGTACGTGGCAACCGATCCCAAGTTAGTATGCGAAACATAACATCTGATCCATTCAACAAACCACAATCACAATGTATATTCTCACAATCATACAACAAGAGGTGATTCATGACATACAATTATTCAATTATCCTCATTTACAATTAAGGTGATCAATAATGCAACATTCGCATATATACATGCATTATAATGAGCAATTACAAACATATATCACACCAACATGAAATCACAACCATCATGTACCTCGAATCCAAGCTTGAATCTCCTAAGGCACTTGTTCCGATAGAAGGAAATGAGTAAGGTTTAGGCTTTACCCAATAGTTGTTGAACACGAGGTTGGTAATAAACTGAAGTTGCTCAGTCTTCTAGCATAGCGGAGTGAGATATATCTAAGAATGAACTTAGCCTTCAACCACAAATGGGGTCCTTTAGGCAGCTGATTGCCCGTTTGCTTCCACTGAATCTTCTCTTTCCGAATTCTTCTCGCTTGTTCGTGGTCTAAAAACATATAATTAACACAAGGATCAATAAACGAGGCCTAATTACCCGAATTATAATCAACGTTATCAAACCTAGGCCAAACCCTTGATCCCCATACCCAGGTTAGGGTTTCTTCCACCATAAATCACAGATCAACCCCCCCCTCGATAATTACCCACGAAACTAAGTTCTACAGATCAAAAAATGGATTCGGGGAGTGAAAACCTTATCTTTATCCTCAAGAATGGTGGAAAACTGTCAAGAAAACACCTGGGGTCGTTCCTTAGCTCTCAAAGTCTAAAAGTGCAGAATAAAACGATTTTGGGATTTATTTCCGACTTAAATCACGTCTGCTCCACCATGGCGGATCTAATCCCGCTACAGTTGCCCTGCCATGGTGGGATTAATTTCGCCATAGTGGCTTGCACGAAAATAGTGAGAAAATTTAAGAATTTCAAACCCCCATTTCACAACACCCTTTCATCCCATGATGCTCAGAAAATACTCGTTCACGCTAAGATCAGTTTCAGGAGTTCTACTCACCTTAACGTCTTAGCTATCTAATCATGTGATCAAAATCATAATTAGATCTCTCATTTGTTACTAGATTTACCTAGACCTCACTGACTCCGATTTCGTCCAAATCTGAACTAGGCTAGGAAATCTCAAGTTACTACTCAAACGTTTTCTCGCCCTAATTCTTTCCCCATTGGCTTTTCCTTAACTACAGAATCAAGTCGTTACCATTAAAAGGAAGGAAAGATAGGCGGGGTCGGAAAATATCAAGAGTCATTCATCGAATTTTTTAATTTTATTAGGTCAAACTTTTTAATTGACATCCGGCGTAAAAAAATAAATCGACCGATAATATTAGTTTTTAAAATTTAATCTATTTTGTAAATAATTATTTTTAATAAATTTTTTTTAAAAAATAATAAACAATGGACAAAGTCAATTTTTTTTTTAATTTTTTGCATTTGATTTTTTCTTTTCCACAAAATCAGCGGACAAAATGGACCCTTACCGTCGATTTTTTGCTGGAAAAAAAAAGATACTACAACATTAAAATCACTTCAATATACAACTATATCCAGCATTAATTACTGTCAAATCAATTCTAAATCCACAGCAACACCAATAATATACTAATTATTGATTGAAAACATCAAATTCAATATAAAAAAAAATAACTAAAAGAATCCACATAATCTACCAAAATTTAAAACTTCATAACTTTACTTCTAACAATTTACATCAACTATCCTCCTATTCTAAACAATTCAATAAATTTAAATATGATAAATCACTAATTAAACAATATTCTTAAAAAAAAAAAACTAACAGTCGGATAAATCTAGAAGAGGGAGAAATAAATCTGCTTGGATTATAAATTAATTTAGAAAAAATGACTGATAGAGACTGCTAGTTCATCTATTTTTCTATTGAATGAGTTAATCCGATTATGATAAAAGAATTAATCATGTCCGTCGATTTTTAAAATTAAATTAAATTAAATATAATTTTTATATTATTATATTTATTTTTAAAAATATCATTTAACTAAATAAAACGACTAAAAGAGTCAAGTTTGATAAATAATTATTCATTTCTTTTTGTTGCAAAAATCAACTCTGAGTCGATTTCTTCAATTTTATCCAAATAAAAATATTCGTGCAAAAATGCATGAGAAATAACGCCGGAATAACCGATGGATAAAGATGTTATATTAAAGGGAAAAATGATAAATATACCCGAACTATCATAAATGGTATGCAAATACCCTCTGTCATACTTTTGGGACATTGGTGTCCCTGTCATCCAAAAACTATAGCATATATACCCTTTATGCTAACGGACATACATGTGTCATAATCTTATCCACCGATCCAACATTTATCGACGGATAAGATTGCGCCACGTGTCCCTATTTTGTCTTCCGTTAGAGTGAAGGGCATATATGCTCTAGTTTTTAGACGGCAGAGGCACCAATGTTCCAAAAGTATGACGAAGGGTATCTGCATACCATTTACGATAGTTTTGGGGTATATTTGTTCTTTTTCCCTATATTAAAAAAAGAGCAAACAACACAAATACCACTAGTTTAGGAGCTAATTACGTTCCTTTTCATGAGTTGGTGATATTACCAATTCTACCATAACTCGCATCTGGATACACATACATGTATCTCGGACACATATTAATCAGATACATATAATTAAATGTAATTAAATTAGAAATATAATCGAAAAGCATAAATTAAGGAGGAAACCATATGTATAACAACTTAGAATTGATGATTTATTGGATCAACTTTGGAAAGCAAATTTTTTTTTGAAAGTCGATCCGCAACAAAGTATCATAAATTATTTATAAATAGTTTATAAATAATAATAATAAAAGACCACCGTTAAATAATTATGATTAGATTAGAAACTTCAACGATCTAGTTTTTTTTATAAGTTTATAATTTATATAAAATAAATTCATCATTTTAATTTTTGAAAAACAAAAAGATTATAACAAAAGAATGACCAGTTATATTTATTCTTAACTATTATTTTTTTAATAAAATTATGTATATTTGAAAGATTGTAATAAAAAACATTTACTCATAAAAGAAACACAAACCTATGCAATTTACAATGTCCGGTCTTATGATATTCTAATATTTTATTTATGAACTATACTTTACTATGAATTGACTTTTTCTTGATAGTTTTTGCAATTTGTAAGATTTTTGTATGTATGAAAACAAATACAACTTAATCAATTCAAATATTATGTTCAAACAAAATTTTAATTTCAAATCAAAATGTTAAACTAGTCATTCACTTTAAATGATGTCCAAAATGGGCCATAGGATATGCAAAAGTTCATTCGTATTTGTTACGAGGAGAATTATCATTTTGCCTCATTTATTTTTTTATTTAAGGTTAAGACATCTAAATTTAAACACACATTTAAATATTAAGATGTTATATTAAGATTTGAGTACTGAGAAGTTAAAAAAAAATTATTTCTCAATATATGAATATATAAAATTTTATCTTTATTTTAAAAAAATATAAATACAAAATACTAAATTAATATTACATCAATAAAAGATTTTTAAAATTTTATATCGCAATTGATGGTGAAAATGACTAAATGTGACTGCATGTATCGATCTAGAATGGTGTTAACTGATAATTGTAATTATGGATAGGATCATATGCTATCGTGATTGACAATCGTGATATAGACCTTGATTTATTTATTTATTTCAATTTTGGTTACAGAGTGTCCTCATATATGATTCTTTGTTATAATTTTAATCATTCAAATTTATTAGACTAACTAAACAATTGTAAAATAAGAAAGAAAAAAAAAGCACTTAATAATTAAAATATGAATAATATAAATCCAAATTTTGAAACAAACAGACTTAACGATTGAGATATAAATTTAAACGATATAAAATCTAAAATATTTATTATTAAGATATCACCTTTAATATAATCTTCACTCTAATATATATCACCTTTAATTCCATAAACAACCCCGAATATTTGTGGGGCTTGGTCTATAGCATGTCAATAGTAAATGCAAATACGATAGATACCTAAATTCCAAGAACGTTGAAATGTCAACCCCACTACACTACGAGAGGAGGTAGTTTTTTATATAAAAAATTGTAATATTAAAAAATATTTTTTTTTAATATCAACAACTAAATTTTAATTTTTTTCTCCCAATTATAAGTATAAAGAATAATGAGTGCATTAAATAAAAAGTTAATAACCAATAAATAAAACCTACCATAGCGAGGACAAGTATGCACATCTAATAGATACGATGGGGATTCTTTGATTTGATGACGAAGTAGCTATTAAATTAAAGAAACAGATGACGATATCTTTACATGGCTTTTTAGTATCCAATCGACGTAGTGAGGTCACATATTTAATACTATAATATAGTATAGGAGTAATAGCTTTTTTTTAAAAATATAAAAGTGCATCTGTCTATTTAATAAGTTAGGTCTCATCGTCGGATACAATACAATGGATGAAGTTGCTTCTTTCTGAAGAATCAGTTATCTTATATTTAAATTTTGAACATGAAAAAAATTTGTAATATGAAATGTATTCTTTCAATGAATTCTTATACAACATGAATTCAAATATAACTGAACTTGAATATAAATATCGAATAACAAATAAAATAAATAAATAAATAAAAAAGTTAGGTAATAAGTTTTGCATAGAGAAACGTGAGTAAAAATAAGTTGGACAAGACATTGCCAAAAATAAATTCTATTCGGAGGAGAATAAATGACGGTGGAGGACGAAGGTGAGTCATAAAAGTGGGAGACGCCAAATTATATTTTACAATATTTTTATATTATTTATTTGTTTTATGGAAAACAGTCTGAAAAATATTTCAATTTTGGTCGAAATTGCTATTACGATAGTAAATTTTATAGAGGACTTTTTACCCACTGCAATATTTAATATTGTATTTTAAAGGTATATATGTGCCCACGTGGACACATTACAATTTAAAATAATGCAATATTTATGATGTCCATGTGGGCACATATATACCTTTAAAATACACTATTAAATAGTGCTGGGTTTAAAAGGTCATTTCCAAAGTATGATATTGTTACAACAATTTCGGTCAAAGTTCGGATATATTTCAGACATTTATTCCTTTATTTTACAATTTATATATATTTGATTGGTTATAATTTATTTATTTTAAAAAATAAAGGCTTTAATTACAATTATCATTATAAGTATTCTAATAGTTGTGTAGCTATAATTTTTTTTGTAAGTTACAGTCTCAAATATGCATATTCAGAGACTTGTCTGACTTAATTGTTTGTAATTAAGGATAAAATGAGAAGTTTTAAATTAAATTATTGTTAAAATGTCATTAATATTATAAACAGATTAGTAAATAAATAGTGTTATTGTTTATTTATTTTTTTGAACGAAAGAAATAAATATACTTTGACCTCAGTAGTTTAGAGTCTATTGTTTTGAAAAAAATAATTAGTATATAAGTAGATGATTATTCTTATATAGTGTATGCGCTAATTTAGTAATTTATTCATTTCAATTTATATGACATTTTAGGATGTTTTAAGAAACATCTACCAATATGTTTTCCTAATAAAGTTTTAAATTTTTTTAAATATTTTATTTATCAAACTAGTTAAATTTTATACTTTAACGCAATACTTTATATTTACACATTAAATTTTATTTTTTTACAATACAAATATAACAACATTAACGATGATTGCTTCTCACTCCAAAGTAAGTGGGGATTAATTATGTGCAATATTGTTTTATTGATTGTGTCGCTTCATTGTTTATATAATGTGCATTAGGCTTAATTACTAGTTTTATATTTGTTGTCAACATATATGAAAACTAGAATCTATATTCGATGTGTTAAAATCTGTGGCACATTTGATTAAAGTTATGGTTCAATACAAACCTAAAATTCTGTATGAAAGAAAAGTAGAAATTACCCACTATCCTAAAATTTTAAATCCACAAGCAAAACTCACTCCATCCGTACTTTGGATGGTGTTATTAGTAAAAGGAAAGGGGTATGATATACCTCTTAATTTTGTCATTTAGAATTAATATATCTCTTATTATAAAAATAGTTTATATATATCTTTATTGTTATATAAATGGTTCACATATACTTTTTTTTTAAAAAAAATATTTTTTATTAAAAAATAGTTCAGTAGGGGTATACTTGATCATTTTCACATCTTTTATGACTTTTTTAATTCAATGGCTAATTTAAATTTATTATTTTGATGGACAAATTTATTTTTTCTTTAATTTATTGTAAAATTTATTATAGATGTCCCAATTTTATTTTTTTACAGTAATAAAATCCAAATTACAATATAGCCGAAAAAACTAATTTTAATATTTTTTTCATTCACACTTCTTTTTTTTATTTCTCATATTTTTACACTAAAGAATGAAAGAACAAATGGAATACGAATAAGAAACTCAAATATCTTGTAATAATAATAATAAGAGAAGTCAAAAAATAATTTGTGTGACAAAGACTAGATATATTATTTTTAAAAAAAATTAAAATAAAAAAATAATTTTATCACTTTTGTAATGATAGGTGTATACGTGAGCCACTTTTGTAATGGTAGTGATATATGTGAGCATTTTTTAACGGTACGGATATATGTAAGTCACTTTTGTAACGGTAGGAGGTATATGTGAGTCACTTTTGTAATGGTAGGAGGTATATGTGAGCAAATTTTATAACGATAAGGGTATATGTAAGCCACTTTTGTAATGAGGTTATTTCAATTCTAAATGACAAAATTGAAGGATATATCATACCCATTTTTCTTAGTAAAATAACATTTTATAAAATTATAAAAAGGAATGCATAAAGAATTGAAATTGTAAAAAAGAATTAAAAGTGAATGAATTTCCTTTTATAATTCTGTAATGAGAGACTTTGAATTATAAAAAGGAATTCATTCACTTTTAACGAGAGACTTTCAATTCTAATTCGAGAATGCTATTATCTTTACATTAAATACTTATATGAGTTAATGAAATGAGATGCTTTGAATTCGAATAGTAAATTACTTTTATTTTAGTGTAAAACACTTGTATGAATATGTAAAATGGGAGGTTTTGAATTAGAACTCAAGAATACTTTTATTTTAGTAATAAATACCTATATGAACTGGAAGATATTACTTTTTCTGTTTAAAAAAGAATCACATATTTTTCTTTTAAATTTATCTAAAAAAGAATAAGTTTTTATTAATATTTTAATTTCAACTTTTTCACGTGAAGGCTATTATCTTTTGATATATTAGATGTAACTGTAATTTAGAATTTTAAAATTAAAAGTATTTTTTATTTCCTTAAAATTTATGTTAAGTTAACCTAAGTAGGCGTTTGGCCATGCGATATCATATCACGATATGGTATCGTGAGATGGAATCATCGTTTGGACATGTGATTTTACGCTGATTCCATCTCATGATTCAATATTGTGATTTCATATTCTCCAAAACTCATGATATGGAATTATATGGAATTTCATATCATGATTTGAGATATTTTAATGCAAAAATTGATCCACGAGTTTATATTTTATTAAACAACCCACATTTATATCTACTAACCATTTATTTCATATGTAAATAAAATTTATAATCACATCATTACTTTTTAAAATTTATTATTCTCACCGACATAAAATTTATTATTCTCACCAACATATAGTCTTATGTGTTTGTATTTTGATATGCAATTTACCTTTGTTGATTTTGGTTGGGAAGGTACTGTGAGAATGCACTTGTTAAACCAACGACACAATTTTTATTTCCGCCACATGATAACTTTAAATTACATCCTTAGAATAAATCTTATTTATTTACACAAAGCTGTCTCATTTACGTCACATATGCTTTTAGTAATTCTTTATAAAATGTTTGTTGGTAGATAATTATTATGTTGTTGATGTTGGTTTCCGAAACACAAAACGATTTTTAACTCCATACAAAGGACTATGCTATCATTTGCAAGATTACCGAGGAAGTGAAAGAGAGCCTCAATAATACCAAAGAACTGTTTAATTATAGGCATTCATCTCTGTGCAATGTGATTGAACGAACTGTTGGAGCTTGAAAAAATAGATTTAGAATACTGAAACAAGGCATGAACCATTATGATATTGATACACAAGTAAAAATTGTCATGCTTGTGCAGTGTCATATAATTATTTGCGAGAATACCAAAGTACTGATGAAATATTTATGGTCTATGAGCATGAAAATATAGTTGCGGATGATATTGACCAACAAATGGCTCAAAGTAACAATGTTGGTTGGTCTTCTCGGTCACATGATCGAGAAATGCAAGTTCAACGTGAGGAAATTGTTCGTACTATGTGAGAGGATTATATTAAAACTAGTACACTACAATTTATGTTCAATTTTTTTTATTATTAAATTAGTTAGATGAAACAATTACTTAAGTGGAGAACAAATAA
>NW_006239172.1:430185-449566 GCF_000226075.1 Solanum tuberosum
TAATTGAGGCTATTTTAATAGTTTTACAACTTATGAAATTTTTATGTTTATGAGAAAATATACAACACAAAAATTTCATATCGCATGTCCAAACAAAACTTCAATTTCATATCATGATTCCATATTGCATGGCTAAACGGACCCTAAGTCATTCAATTATGATTCATTTTTTGTTTTAATCAGTCAAATACTATATTTTTATACTTAATAATAATTTTAAAATATTTATAAAAGAATTTAACCCAAAAGATTTCTTTTTTAAAATTTAAATTTCGTGTTAAATCGAACTACAAAGTAAAAGATAGAGAAACGCGGAGATTATACTTAAACGACATGAGTAGGTAGTGTCAGTAGTAGTAAATGTAAAAGGTATCAAGTAGTGGAGGCGGAGGGTGGCGGTGTAACTCCATCTTTTATTTTTATTTTCTTTAATTACTCTTTCATGTACTCTTACACTTGCAGGTTTTGTCTACTAGTACTAATTTTAGAAAATGATCAAAACGATTTTTAATACATAACTAATGCTTTATTTTGATCCTTTTGGTGTTAGAGATAAAGGATAAATAGTTATAGGATAAAATTTTGGTGTTTTGTTCGATTGTCATGTTTGAAATAACTTATTTCATTATTTATATCATAGTGATGGATAAGTTATTTCGGGATAATTTATTTCTACCCAAATAACATGTATTTTACTTGATTGAAATAGTCTTTAATATATAATAAAAGTATTTATTTTGGTCCTTATTATATCTCACTTGATTGAAATGGTCCTTAATGTGTGATAAAATGTGTTTATCTTGGTCTTTTTCGTGAACTTAACAAATTTATTTTATTAAAAAGTGTTAAATTTTACTATAGACCCTGCGTGGCTAACAAAATTCACCATTGGTGTCTAACACCATTTTCTTTACTTTCTCTAACAAAAAATATTTCACTTTTAATTATTTTATTATAATTTCTATTATTTTATAATTAACATGTTATTTTTCATATAAGGTCATTAATTAAATCTCTAATATATGTAATTCTTTTTAAATGTAATATAATATTCTAAAAAATATATTATTTAATATTTACTACTTTCATCTTGAATTAATAATATTTTATCTTTTGAAAATTTTTGTCACTTTAATATTATTTGATGTTATTATTAATTTTCAGTATAAAAAAAATGCACAAATTTAAATGGTCTACAATTGTTCAAATTATTTGTGATTCACGTTCCAAAAAAAGAAATATTTCGCGATGAAACAAGAATCGTGCCGAAAAGATGTTGAACGTACATTTGGAGTTTTACAATTATTACAGGACAATCACGTGTTTTGAGAAAAAAAGTGTTACATAATATAATGACTACATGGATTAGCGCAACATGATAATCAAGGATGAACGTGATCATAATGCACCCATCTGCAACGACAAAAATGGTAGTAGATGAAAATTTTCGATTTGAGCAATTTTCGCTAGACATAAAAATTGAGGACAAAAATGCTTATTTTGACCTCCGTAATGAGTTAATAGAATATTTACGGGAGCAACATAATAATCTTTAAAGTTGAGTATTTATGTAATGTTTATGTAATTATATTTCATTAATTATTTCATTTTAATTTGAATTGTCCAGAAATTTGTATATGCTTGCAATTTATGTAACTTATAAATTTAGAATGAAATATAATTTTATATTAAATACAGAATTTGAAAAAATAAAATTTTATATCACATTAAAATTATATAAATTGATTATTTGGCAAAAAAAAAAAGAATCAATTTATATTGAGGATGAAATATAAATAATAATATAATATTTAGGAGAGAAAATAAAATTCTTTTTTAAGAGAGTAAAATAGAAAATTTGGGTGAAATTAATTTTGTCAAAAAATTAGAAATAACCCTTAGATCATAGTAACTGATGCATGAAAGAATTTAGGTTAAATGAAGCAGGGGGGTGGGTGGGTGATTTTGTTTCTGAGTAAAAGTGGTTTCTCTTTTTGTGATGTGATATCAGATCATTAAATGAATACTCCTATAAGATATGATGTTGGTTTAATTTACTACAGTATAAAAATACTGCAACATATGTTGGAGAACCGTACATTAGCAAATCCCAATCAATTCCTTTGTTACAGATGGTATCAAGATTCTTATACCCAAACTGGAGCAACCTATCTTCTCTGCCTCTTTCTTCTTGTCTATTGCTTTTCAATTTATACTACTCTTTCTGTTTCAATTTATGTGATATAGTTGATTTAATTTGAAATTTCAAATAAGAAAGATTAACTTCATATTGTGATATTCAAAATAAGTTACAGATATTCGTTTGGTTACATTTTTTTGAAATTTGTGGATTAAAGTAAGTCATAAAAACTTGTATTGTTATCTAAAATAAGTAATAGATATTTGTGTGATTATAAATCATTTTCATCAATGATATGATAAATATTTTAAAATTAAATTGTTATTAAATATAAAAATATGTCATTATTTTAGAGATTGACTAAAAATAAAAATGAATAACATAAATTGAAACAAAAAAGATAATAATTTCTTTTAGGTGTGTTTCGTTTTATATCCGTTTCTGTTTTTTTATTTTTATTATGAGGATGGATGGTATAAAATATAAATAAATTTGGGGTGGGGTGGGGGGTTGGGGTGTGTGTGTGTAGCGTTTCTGATTATTTTTTTTGATAAGTCTTAATACTTTAAATAAGGATAACATTAGAATTATTATCGTAATGCCAAGAAATACTATGGATAAATACAAGGATGTAAGATTCAATGCACGTGGATGTAATTGTGTTTAATGCTAAGTTACACAAGTGAAGAAAGTTAATTAGGCAGTTTAATTAATATTGGTCCAATTAGGTTTAATTTATTTGAATTTTTGGTGCACTAAAATGTATGTTATGACCAAACTAGAATATGTGGTCCAAGTAGTAATCCAAGTAGTTTTTGTTAGGAGTGTTTTATTCTTTATGTGGGACTTTTTGACACGAATTTGAATTTAGTCGGACTTTAATTTGGGTATCCGGGTGGAAAACTAAAAAATAATTTAAAAAGAAAAGAAAAATAGTCTATCATAAAAGGGAAAATGATTTAAATCTTATACAAATAAAAATGGAAGCAAATATATGATCTAAATAAATAAAAAAAAACTGGATTATAACTAAGGGAGAGGAAATACAAACATGAAAATAATAAGTTGAGAAAAGAAAAAGAAAGGAAGAGAGAAGGGAGATTGACAAGGAACCATGCGCGTGACATCTCTTGAGGAGCTCTCTTCCACAATTTAACTATGATGATTCAATCAAAGCTTCAGGAGGTCAAAAATATATATTCTGTTTTATTTTTCTGTGGCACTTTTCAAATTTTGATAATCAAATAAATCCATTTTTGATCGTAAGTTTTTTATAGATTTTTTAAAAATTTTGAATTATCAATTATTGTGACTTATAGTACTTTTATGTAGTTTACAAGTATATTATAAATTTCAATTCAAAAAAATTGAAGATTTCATGCATAAATTTTCGATCAAACTTAAATTGTTCAACTCTCGAAAACTGAAAAGTACCACATATATTAGAATAAGGGAAGTATTTTTTTAAGGAAGTTTAAAAAATAACTACATGTTATAAGGAGAGAGAGAGAGGGGTTGAGAGACGAAGGAGATAGGTGAGTGAGAGAGGGGAAAAAGAAATGAGAGAGACGAATTATATATGTATATCTGCTCGAAAATTGTATATAAGTAACTAGTATGTATAGGTATCAATGATTATATTTGTATATCAGTTAGATAATTGCATATATGTAATTAGTGTGTGTGTATATATATATATATATAAAATTAATTAATTGTATTAAGGAATACAATTTGTATTTGACTACAATTTGTATCAATTTAATATTTGTTTTTGTATAATTAATTGTTATCATTTGTATCAATATTGTATCAATTGTATTAATAAATACAATTTGTATTAGAATACATTTGTATCAAGGTTCTATCAAGTTCAACATTTGTATTTGTATAATTGATTGTGATAATTTATATTAGTGTTATATCAACGAGTACACATGCATTTATATTTTGTATTACTGAAAATGATTGTATAGTTAACATTTATCATTTGTATTTGTATAATTGACTACTAACATTTATTTTTGTATAATTGATTAATTAGTTAAATTTCTATTGAGAGAGGATACAGAAAAAGGTGAGAGACAGAGCGGAGGGAGGAGGGTGTAGAGAGAGGGGAGAGGCTAAAGAAATATGTCACAGAGAATGGATAGAGGTAAGTGAGTGAGAGAGAGCGAGAGAGAGAAAAGAGAGAGAGAGAACGTGAGGGGATAAAAGAGAGAGGCAAGGAGAGGAAAAAAGTGAGAGAAAATAGCAACAAAATCATAACTTTAGCTATAAAATGTAATTTTTTCAAACTATAATAGTGTATTGTAAGTACATATTACATATTTGCCTAATTACATAATTTTCTCTATTTTTCTCCGAAACCGTTCTCTTCTCTCTTGTACCCTAATTGACACCCTAAATCCTAATCCATGATCATGCCGGCCGCTGGTTACTCAACTTCGACATATGGTTAATTCATTGCCCTCACAATTCCCCACTATTACTCATCTAAAATCTCTAAAAAAATAGTCATGATTCGAGTCTACATCTTAAGTGTTGGTCGCCACTGAAGATCATAAATGACCCAAAACAAACGTTTGGAACTGCATGTTGCAAATGAACTAATATGACATTTTATAAAATGCAAACAGAAGTTGAAACTTAAGTAACTAAATCATGTACTAAGTATAAGTCCCAGTAACATAATCAATAAATCCATAAAATTGAACAACTAATATATGAATAAAGTCGATACTATCTATAGTTAGAAAAAACAAGTTTGTTAGGACATAACCTCCAACTATCTTAAAACAAATAATAGAACTAGCGATAAGTATAACTAATAACTAATCCATGAAGTTTCCGAATAAGGAGGACACGACAACCGCTGATTGAAAAGTTGCAATCTATCTAGGCAAGAGTCTGAGAATGAACGCTTGAATCTACGTTATAAAAGGTTGCAGCGCAAAGAACAATATGCGAGTTCGGAGCCAAAAAGACAAAAAAAATTGTCAAAAATTTCAAATGGGCATATCAAATTTTTTTAAAATCAAAAGGGCAAAATTGCTCCTGACGAAGCGATTTCACTTTCCAAAAGCTTTTTTTCTTTTTTTTAATTAAAAATCGCTGTGTCAATTTTTTTTTCTTTACATATCGCTGCAGGGGCACCGTTTTTCATGCCTATTGTTAATTATTAATAATATAAAAATCCCTATTCATGCCTATTGTTATTATTAATAATATAAAAATGCCTATTCATGCCTATTGTTAACCAAAATCGCTGCTGTAGCAGTGATTTTGAAGAAAAAAAGATTTTTTCTTTTTTGAGAAAATCACTGTTTTTTTTTTTTTAATGGACAACGTCAACTTTTGTCAGAAGAAAATCGCTCCTGACAGAGCGATTTTTCCCTTTTGGTTAATTTTTTTTTGATGTACCGTTTTAGTTTTTTGAAATAAAAAGCTTGCCCTTTTAATTCCGGACTCAACAATATGCGGTCTAAGTGAAATGTACTGAGTATATAATGTTGTACTATTGCTCCTATTTTTATTTATTACTAATAAATACATCCTCCGTTCTAAATTATTATTTTTTTCTTCTTTTTAACCAGCTTTAAAAAAGTAATATTTTAAATATTAATTTAACATATAAAATATTTTATACTCTCAAGGGATTTCCATACGGTGTCAACAGCATTACAATCATATTATCTCTCCTATCTTCGAAATATATAAAAAGTTAAAAAGGGATTTATGAACTTTAAAGAATGGTGGCTAATAATAAATTTATTATTGCGATTTATGGAGCAGTAATCTATCTCGTGATCACGTTTGATTTAAAATAACTCATTTGAATTTATTTCTTGATCTGTACCTCTATTAATTATTTATCCTCTAGCTCTTTTAATTATGGAAATTTTTTATTAGAAAACCAAAAACTTTCCAGCACAATGGATTGTGAAAGGCTTGAAGAAAATAATAATTGTTGTAAGGTTTACGTATGTATTAATATTATTATTATTATGAGGAGGATATTAGGGGTGTACAAAAATCGAATCGAAAAAAATGTTATTGGATTATTAGGTTAACGGGTTTGTAATGGTTTGATAAAAGAAATTTATTGGATTATCGATTTGATTTTGATTTTTAGTATTAGGTTATTGAGTAAATGGATAACTCATTAAGACGATAATAATTTACTACTTTATCCTTCAAAAATATTAAATATTAGTAATAGTTTAACATAACTAAACACTATATTAGTACTCTACACTACAATCTATATAAGTAAATATTATCTTTTGTTGTTTCACTATATCAAACCATTTACAACTACCTTGTTTGTTTCAGTATAGTGCGCCAAATTATTAGAAAAGTAGGAAGTCAAATATTTATTTTACGAGCATTTCTTATTGGGTAAATAAGAAACCTAACGAATCGTTAACGACCAAAAATTGATAGACCGAAAATCGATAATTTTTTTGTATCGATTTGTAATATTTAAAATTGAAAACCGATGAATCAAATCGATAATACATAAAATCGAACCAAACCGACCGATGCACCAACTCTAGCCAACTTGGTGGTACGATTTAGATGCACCAACTCTAGCCAACTTGGTGGTACGATTTAAAAAGTATAACACCTCAGCGTGTCAAACATTATGTAGTAGTCGAAGTTTATTTCTCAGTTAGTTAATACTCAATTTAGTTAATATTTTAGATTTTTTTTACTATTAATTTCATTTTTTTCAATAAAAAATTTACTTTTTGAAAAAATAATTACTCCCTCCGTTTCACAAAGAATGACCTGGTTTGACTTGGCACGGAGTTTAAGTAAATAAAGAAGACTTTTGAATCTTGTGATCCTAAATTAAAGTTATGTCAAATGTACAAAATTGCCCTTAATCTTGTGGTTTTAAACATGCCACGTGGAAAGCAAAAAGTAAAATGTTACCAAAAAAGGAAAGAGGTCATTCTTTTTGAAACTGACTAAAAAGGAAAGGAGGTCATTCTTTGTGAAACGGAGGGAGTAATTATTTTTTCAAAAAGTAAATTTTTTATTGAAAAAAATGAAATTAATAGTAAAAAAAATCTAAAATATTAACTAAATTGAGTATTAACTAACTGAGAAATAAACTTCGACTACTACATAATGTTTGACACGCTGAGGTGTTATACTTTTTAATTAGTTGAATGATCAGATGAGAAATCAATTTGATATACTAGTAATAAACTTTTAATTACAAAGTATTTTTGGAGAGAATTATCTACCCTTGGACTTGCTATCCTAACACGATATCCATATCTAGACTCAAGTTCAATGAGTTTAATTTTGTACTGTGATAATGTATAATAAGTATAAATAATGTAATCCCCAGCTAATCCATCTAAAAATTTCCTCGCTAATTAAATCTGTTGATAATTCATCCCTAATAAGATCAGCCTGAGACATTTGTTATTTAGCTATAAAATTTTATCCAACGCTAATTTCTTATTTTCTAATAATGATAAAATAGAACGCGTTTCTTGACTAGCATAATATTATCATCTATGAATTTCATCGTTAATTCGTTATAAAATTACTTCTACTAACAGAATATTATGATAAGTCCCTAATTTTTTTTTATTAGTGTTCTGGAATTAAGGGGAAGACAAATTAAAGGAACTCATGCTTGTGCATGCAGTTCCCTCTGATCATTTTGTTCCCTACTCTATTAATTATTTTTACTGCATCCTAATCTCAAAATATTAGTAGTATTTTGTTTTTACCAGAGAAGTCAATGAAAAAACAAAAGCTGCAAAATATTAAAGCTAAAAATTAAACCTTCAAATCTTTGCATGTACATTATGTTTATATGTAGTAGGTGTAGCCTGTATGCATGCAGGTTAAAAAAGAGGGGACAAAAATGAAACCTAATGGCTACACAAACTTTCCATATTTGTACTTCTCAAAGTTGTTAAAACAACTAATGATCCATTTGAACATGCACTATTCTACCACTTTCTTGTAGTGTTGAGTTGCGATTTTCTTAGCAACTCCATTTCAAATGGTTTGAGCTTGGAAGCAACCTGCTATCTATCGATAGACGAGAACCGACTGCTATTGACTGCTTCGCCTATCTTTTCTATTATGACCGGCTTGGAGACATCAGAGGAATGTGGAATGTGGGGTGGTGGAAATGATAGCTATGGAGGGGATAGGATTAAAGATGAGGTGTGTTTGAGTTACTATAAATTTATGAGTTATATTTCTATAACAGTCTTATTGAACAATTCAAAATTGTAATTAGTTCAAATCTAAAATAATATGTTTTGAAATAAAAATTATGAAAAGATTTAAGAAATACTTACCAATAGCACATAATAACAATGTGATCATGCTGATTTAGGTAAGCTAGCTGGCAAAATAATACTACTATAATTAAATTTTTAATGACACAAATGTTAAAATAAAATGGACATATCAATTAACTTGTGCAACATAAAACCTAACGATGAGTTAATGGTCCGCGAGGGTGAATTAAAATTAGAATTATTTTGTGTTTAATTAAAGCGACAAAAACTTAAAATCCCTATAAATTAAAAAGTGCATAGCCTAATTAATTAGAGGCATCCGTGTACTTCATAATAATTCATGGAGAGGGGTTGACTTCCTACTCCATTATTATTTATTAATTAGCTTATATATACACTAAATAATATTATTAAAAATATATAATTGCAAATTAAAGTAATTTAACCTATTATAACAAATTACTTATGGATCATGATATATATTTACTATTCCTTTTGTTTAAATTATTTTTCTTCCTTTTCTTTTTAGTAAGAATGTTCCTTTTAGTATATGTTTTGACAACTTTTTATTGTAATATTTCATATGACATGTTTAAAATCACTATATGAAAAATAGATATCCATTTATACTTGTCAAGTTTTTTTTTAAAAAGCAAGAGATAATTTATTCTCATTTTTCAATGCATGAAACTTTTTTTTTGAGCAATCCTTTTTTTTGGGGAAAAGGATAAATATACACCTGAACTGACGTAAATGGTATGCAGATATCCTCAGTCATACTTTGGGGATATTGGTGCCCTTGCCGTCCAAAAAAACTAGAACATATATGTTTTTTCACTCTAACGCAAGACTAAATATGGACACGTGGCCACAATCTTATCTGTCGATTCGATATTTAATGAATGTCGGGTCGATGGATAAGATTATGACGTGTATGTCCATTAGTATGAAGGGTATATATGCTCTACTTTCTGGACGGCATGGAAACTAATGTTGGAGGTATATTTGTCGGAGGTATATTTATTAGAGTGAAGGGCATATATGCTCTAGTTTTTGGACGACAGGGGCACCAATGTTCCAAAAATATGACGAAGGTATCTGTATACATAGATATTTTTTTCGTTTCTCCTTTTTTATTGTGTGTGTTATTTTTGTTTTGTTGTGAGGTGGAGACAGAGACAAAGAGCAGTTAAAACTAAAGTAGTGATGTTGTTATAAGTAAGTAAAAAGGTAAAAAATGTCAACCAATGGAATAAGGTAGGCGTGCAAGACAATATCTGTAATTGTGTTATTACTTTAACACACACACATACGGTTTCTATCATAGGCTTATAAAGAAGCTTTTATTAATCATCATTATTCATTCACTAGGGGCTTAACTAGGGGTGGGGGTGGGGGTGTTAATACTGCAGTATTATGTTTGAAATAAAAAGCAGTAGTACGTAAAAATCTTACTACTATAATGTTAGGTACGTGAGGGTTAATATACCTATCCATCACGATGGACCACCTTTCTTGATATGGGGTTTATTTCCTATTCCTAACTTCGGGTTCTGATGATCGATATTTATATATATTGAAGTATGATAATTCGATTTTACATAGCACACGGCCCTATTTTGGAGAAGTGCCGCCTATGATTTTTTTCTCTTCATATTTAGGACTTGATTTGAGATTTTTGATTAAGAAAGAAACAGTTTCATCCATTATATCATAATCTTTGATGATATCTTACCCTATTTTCCCCACCACCTTCTTCTCGTATGTCGTTATTTGATTGAGAACGAAAAAATTGATTCAATATATATAAATTTTAAAAGATGAAGGGAAATTAAGAGAAATATTTTTTTTACTTTAGGTTTTGACGTTTTCAATAATGTGAAGTTGTGAATTCCAAGTTATGATCACTATAAAGTGTGAACTGAAAGCTAAAAGATAAATACAGTAACCAATAAGGTACTAAGATTAATATTTAATATTTATGTAGAAATTAAGTACGGAGTAATAAATTACAATAGTCTTAATGGGTTATCGATTTACTCAATAACCCAATATTAAAAACCAAATCGATAGCTTGATAACTTTTGTTTAATAAAATCATTATAAATCAATTAACGCAATAGCAATAAATAATATTCCCTCTGTCCAATTTATGTGACACATTTTGCTTTTCAAGAGTCAAACAGTTTAAGTTTGACCGAGAATTTGCTCGTGAAATCTTCAAATTTTTTAAAATGAAATTCATATATTTGTAAACTACATAAAAAGTACTATAAGTCACAATAATTGATAAGTCAAAATATTTAAAAGATATATGAAAAATTTACGGTCAAAGATAGACTTGTTTGAATCTTGAAATCCGAAATGTGTCACATAAATTGAAATAGAGGGAGTATCATTTTTCCAACTTAATTTATCGATCACTTCGATTTTTACATACCGCTACTTATTCCGTATCAAAATCCTTATTAACTTAATATTATTTAATTTAAAAATTAATTAAATTAACTCTTGATAAATGAAATAAAACAAAATGTTTTTGAAGGGAGGAATTAAAAGAGAATGTTGAGGTCAAATAAATATAATAGGGACAAAGGGATTAGATACGCCGCCAAAATGAATTGATATGTTTGTCCAAAAACAGAAAATCTGCAAAACTCAAAGAAATTACGTATCACATGTTTACCTTTGAAAAAAGTAAGCTTCCATAAGTTTTTTTCAAATTGAGATCTTTACTAGTAGTATGTTTGTAAGTTTGTGTGAAAGCTAAAAGTATTTATTATTGCTCAAAAAATGAGAAAGTAAATAATTTTGATTTAAAAAGTTCATACTATATAATTATCAAAAAATAAATTTAAACTATAAATGATTCTTATTGATAAGGGAATGAATTATTTTTTATTGGAAATAATAATTATTCAAATTGATTAAAATTATATTGAAGTAATATGATATAGTTGGTTAAAACATTTAGGTAGAAGCGACATTAATTTAGAAAGTTAGAGTTGCTTCTAGGAATATCCTGTCAAACAAAATTAACTTATTTCTTTAAGAAAATATTTTTGGTGAATTTTTATATAATTAATAAATTTCTCATTTTTAGTTATTGTATTCCGCATCAAAATCAAAATCATCTTAATTTACTTATTTGTGTAGGATTTATTAGTATATAAGAAGTTTAAATATTTTTTAAATAGGGATAACATCATTATAATTAAAATAAAAAATAAATTATTTTTCTAAATATGTTAAAATTCTTATCATGTTATCAAGTAATTTGTCTTCCTTTTTTCTACTTAAGAGTTACAAAAGATACATATTTAAACAAATATTTATTTCTTTAATCAAATGTGTTCATTTGTGCGGAAAATTTAAATATGTATATATACTTGTAAACAATATTAATTTTTATTTATTAATTATATTGTTTGTCCGTACCCATTCTTTTAACTTAAAAAAGTATTTAGAATTTAATATATTCAATAATTGCGTAAGTTTTCAACAAGTTCAAAGCTTTACCTACTTTAACCTATTGACTACTACTTTTCGTATTACTAAAAAAGAGAAATTTAAGAATTCGTAGTGAACTCATAATTATAGATTTACTCTAGATGATTTTGTTGATTAATCAAAATGCGTCCAAATTGAGTGTTTGATTTGCGTGAGATTTAGTTACATAATTTTTTCACAAAATTGTTCTTATTGTTAAATTTTTCCTAAAAGGAAAAATGTAAATAAAATACATGAGTTCATTATAGAATTATTTTCTTTAATCAAATTATAATTAGTAATAGGAAATCATTTTCCTGAAAAATACACAGATAAATAAAAAATGTTGTCACATTCTGAGAATTTGATGGACAGGTCTGAAGCTTTGAGGATGAATTTAATGGTAAGCCCAATGCCAATGCTTCTCATTTCTACTACAAGGTAAGTATGATTTGAGATCCACTTCTTTTCACCTGTCATCATAGATATATGTGGGACAAGTGCACAAATATTCCGCTTTTGAGTTCAGTATAAATTTAGAATTTGTATAATTCTGGTATGTAAAAAAAATCTTCTCACATGGACAACGTTTTAGTTCCCTTCGTTTATTTTTACTTGTAATATTTAGATTTGATTTGCTCATTAAGAAAATAATGATTGACATGTCTATTAAATATAATTAATGCTAAAGATAAAATATGAAGATTTTTTTATTTTTAAATGAATGGACATATAAAAGTGAACTAAGTTAATTTCTTAATTAGTGGTCTTTCATTAAAAATAAATAATTTTAAAATACGCTAAAATGGTAAAAAAAAAATAACCTGTCATCTTTTAAGTAAAATATAAAATTACTGTTATTGATGAAGATATTCTTGAAAAGTGATTTACCACGTAATTTTCCCTTTCAAAAATGAAATTACAAGCCCACACATAATGGGCCAAGCACGATCACAATCCAAGCTAATTATGGGCTCAACCAAATCAGTAGATTTGATCCAACAGTTTTCACTTCTCCTCGTTGAATTTCACATTTTATTTTTGTTGGGAAAATTGTATGAAATAGCAAACTATTAATTCAAATTAAATGTTATAGCCATAATTTCTTTTATTTGTAATTCACAGCAAACACTCAATGTTTTTTGCCATCCCATTTGTATTTTGAAATATACAAATAGACCCATTCGGTATACATATGTGTTGTTTAAAAATTAATTGCAAGACCCATTTGTATACCGAATATACAAATGGACCCATTCGGTATACATATGTGTTGTATAGAAATTAATTTCAGGATCCATTTGTATACCGAAGTATACAAATCGACCCATTCGGTATACATATGTGTTGTATATATGTAGTAATTTTGTTTATATACCGAAATATACAAATACAAATTTTTATGTATATGTATACCGAAATATATAGATTAATAGCAATAGCAAACATAAAGTTTGCTATGGAGCGCAATTATACAAACTATAGTTATAACATACAAATATGATTTTTATGTTTGCTAAACCTAAAATTTACTCTTTTTTGTTTTCTGTTTTTCTGAAAATAAACTGATCAATTAATTTAGGGATTTCTATCGAGTGGTTTGATTTGATATTTTCACTTAACTGTTTATCTTATCATTTTTTTAGATATACTAATCTGCTTACATAACTAACCATTACGATATTGATTGATTTGGTGTGCATATAACTTTTATTGATTAGTTCTTAATCGATTTATTAATTAAATGGATAACATTTTTACATAATATCTTAAAACATGAAAGCTAATTGACTTCTATAGAGCCTCCTCTTACCATAACAACTATACTTGATATACAAACATTCAAATAAAAATAGGTCTTTTGAAAATATTCTCATAAAATTTCTCATGGGTCAATTCATACTACATATTCTGTTCAAATCAACCCAACTTAATTATAAATGAACTAAATTGAATAGGGGAGGAGGAAAATGAGTCGTTAAATTGGATAGAATCAATAGGTGGGTGGATCATCGACAAATTGGTGAGTTATATTTTCATGAACTAATTTTTTAATTGAATCGTTTGTTGATCAACATATTTCCCTTAATGCTCTGTCCATGGAACTATTTTTCATGAAAACAAATATTTTTGATGTTGGGTTGCTAGAAAATGCATTGTACGTTACGTTCAATCTAAATCTAAAGATATCAAATTATAGCTTTCGTTTGTTTTCACACATAACAAGCATCGAGTTGGCAAGAATTATTGAATTCAATTTTGAGTAGAACAGAACAAGGAAACATTCAAGGAATGAGAAACCAAAAGAGTAGGTACATTGACCAATAATTCATAGTTAGGCATAATACACTTTTTAGACTGGCTTCAATTGTCGTTTATGCCCTTCAACTTTGAGAGTGAATAAGTAAGTACTTAACTTGTATAAAGTTGAACAAGTAGACACACATGTCCTACATGGCGTAATACAAACTAGTTGTCATGTAAGATGAGTGTATCTCACGCAAATTGACATGTAGAACACCTTGTAGACATTGAAATTTTGTGGGACTCTACAAGACGTGTTCAATTCGAGTTGAGACTCTATAAGGTGGGTTCAATTCCAATTAAGTCTTGGAGGCTACTCAACCCTAAACCCTAGTTCAGTACCCCTATATAAAGGGTACTACATTTCTTTGAAAAGACATCTCGAAAATTCCATAATGAGATCTCGAATATCTCAATATATTCCACAAAAATAATGGAATATTCATATAGAGGTCAAATCTAAATCACCCTACTTCGAGAAATACGCCACTAACGGCTCTCAAATCATGGATAAATCTTATGAGAGAAGAATCAAGGGATCAACAAAATTGTACCCGCAATATTTATCAATAAAGTTATGTTTCTTCTTATTTTACTGTGATTGCAATTTATTTTCTGTCACATTAAAATTTATTGCAAACAGTGTATCTACTTATTTAATATTATACAAGTTGTACATTGTTTCTTGCTGGACTTTAATTGGATGGGAAAGTGAATCTGATCTCAAGACTTTTGAACTTGTTCATATTCTTCCTATTGCCATATGTGAGAAATAGATTTTGAGTCTAACTTTATCTCAAAAGTAGCTTTAAGGATGAATGATTGTTCAAGCCATATAAAGTGTTCACCCATCTCATTAATCATTGCAGAACTTTTTGTCATTCTTTAACCCATTCTCTTCATCTCCCTAAACTTTATACATTCGTTTCTAGTGCCGTCTTTTCTTTTCTTTTTTGTTTGCTATTGAGTTTCAAACCCGACTACATTTAGATTTTCGTCAAGAAGTCCCACATTGAGGTAAACATTTCCTAATAAAGGCATATTCATACCTAAGGAGACTCAAACCTAAGACATCTAGTTAAGGATGATGAAATACTTGTCACTCCACCACAACTCTTGTTGGTGAAATTATGGCATTTGAAACTATATTTAATACCGACAAGATAGAAAGTTTTTCACAACCAAAGGGTATGTTGCAGTGGAGGAGACTACTCCTCATCAGAGGTCTCACGTTCGAACCTTGAATTTAATAAAAATCCTTGATAAAGAGTGTTTCCTCCTGAATGGGTCCTACACAACGCGAATTCAAAATAGTCAGACTTCAATGCAGATACTGAACACCGTATAGAACGCCAAAAGAAAAAAGATAAAAACTTTTCAAGTAAAAAATTATGATCAAAATTTTGAAAGTAAATTTAGAGTATTAATTTTTTTCTTATGTATGATAATTGAATTTCATCTACTAGAATAGTCAAGTCATGAAATTATTCAAGTAGCTTAATTATGTCACTATTAGAAAAAATGTTTTTCTCACAAATCAGTTAGTCTTTTTTTTGTGATTAAACATTTCACCATCTTAGTCAAAGAGAATTCAAAAACCTTTTTTCTTTTGTCTTTCTACTAAATACT
Organism: Solanum tuberosum; assembly: GCF_000226075.1. Taxonomy (NCBI): domain Eukaryota; kingdom Viridiplantae; phylum Streptophyta; class Magnoliopsida; order Solanales; family Solanaceae; genus Solanum; species Solanum tuberosum. The sequence goes on from NW_006239172.1 coordinate 446,029, forward strand.
AATGTGTTAAGATCATAAAAGATCAGGCATTGGTGGGGTAGCTTTACCTTAAACCACTTTTTCTTTATCTTCATCAAATCATTTTCCTCCTCTCTTCTTTTTTTATTTTTTCTATTTTGAAAAATATTTGCTTTATTCATTTGAATGGACTGAGAAATTGGCTAACTCCACAATTTATGGTGATATTATTCCTCCACATCTCCAAGGCCAAAAAGAAAAAAGAAGTCCTTTTCTTCACTTTTTCTTTTTTATAAATCCTTTATAATAATAATAATAATAATAATAATATTTGGAGTTTTTAATCTCTTTCCATAGAATGGCTCTTTTCATTTACAGGCTATCATGGACCCATGGTGATGGCACCATACCTTCTTCACTTTAATAAAGTTTTCAAAGTTTTTATAAAGACATAACACCTAGATGGGCATATAAAATTGAACAAGTAAATACATGCATTTTACATCACGTCTCCAGTGAATTGGCACGTAAAATGCGTGTGTGTACTTCTTTAATTTTATACAAGTTTATGTTCCTATTTGTGCACACTCAAAATTTGAGGACACAAAATCCAATTGAGGTCAAATTAAAGAAAACGTTTTTGTATTATGCCCTTTAATAAAAGAACAAAACTTAATTTCCCTCCAACTGCGATATCCAATTTAGTTCATTTAATTTTTGGTTGCTAAAAGCTCTTTTTTCTTCCCTTTTATATATGCTCATAAAGGAAAACCACCAATTGGAACAATTGGCCATGAATGGTTATAATCACTAGCAAGTAAGCAATGAAATATCAACCAAGTAAGACAAAATAGGAGGCTAAATATCATGATTCTTTCTAAGCTTCTTCTAATTAGAAAAAAAGGTTCTTGGGAGTAAATAATTAAATTAAATATGCGTTACTAATTAAGAAAAAATACTCTTAATATAAGCTCTAGAAAAGTCACATCAAATGAAACACAAGTTGCATCGTGTGTGAAAAGGTGAGAGAGATTAGAGATAATATATACAAGGACTTTAGAAAATCAATATTGAGATTTGAGATATCCTAAATGTAATTTTCGTATTAGAGGCAAATGTTGTTTTAAACTAGTATATACGTCGCTATCGATTTAATTATCATTTCAAGTATGCACTTTTGTGGCAATTATTGTACGAGCCATATAGTTAAATTTTTAAAAAGATAACAAACTTTTTTTAAAATGATCAATTCATAAAAGTTAAAAACTCTTTACTACCTTTTATGTTCAATGGAGCATTTGGAGTAGTTATTTTGCATATACTAAAACAATTTTTTTGTGATCCAATTGTGTAGTTGAAGTAATAAGTATTTCTTCATTTTTAATTAGAGTTATCAATTTCAAGTCTTAGAAATGAACTCGTCTTTGATAAGGAGCACTTTAATTATAAGTAGAACTTTCCGACGTGAACTTCAATCTACAAAAAGAGTATCGAATATGAAGTGAGAAATAAAAAAAATTAAGAAGATTTTATAGCATATAACGAATATTCATATCGACTTTAATTTGAAAAATAAACACAGAGACATGTAATAATTACCTATGTGTGGCTCTTCAGGTTGCATTCAGACCAAATGACTCTGCCACTTAATTCCCATCTTGAGGTTACTAGAATTTCCTGTCTAAATGAAAAAAAGAGTTTCAATTGATTTCATCATCATATACCTGCAGTACACAAAATCAAGATAGAAACTTAGCACCAAAGGAAGAGACGTGATATAATTGCATATCATGATACAATATACTAACACATAGAAAATGAACAGACAAAATACTAAACACAATAACAATAACATATTTAGTAAAATCTTATACGCAAATTTTATCATTATCTCTTTGAGGCAGAGAAATACTAAAGAGACAAATATAAAGACGTAAAAGATTAGAAAATTAGAGGGGAAGCAAACATGATATAGGACTCATTTTTTGTGATTTGTTGGAAAATGCCAACAAGATTAAAAAAAATATATAAAAAATAATTTTTTAAAAGAAAGAAATTTAACGTGGCACGCATCACATAAAGAGGTGAGTTAATATCCATCCATGGTAGTAAAAAAATAAATTGGACTCATATATATGACACAAAAACTACCAATTTGTTATTGACATATACACTCTCTTCTTACATAAAAAAAAAAATATATCTCATCCTCTTTTTTTTTCTTTTTTTTTTCTTGATGGGGTTTTCTTTTTCTCTATATAAAAAGTATATATATGTTCCAATATTGCCCTTGTCCAATAGAAAATATCAAGTGTTATTGCCAATGGTTGCCATGGTGAATCATATAAATATGGCTACTATTATTCCCATGACTATGATGATAAGCATATTGAGGAATCTTGGCCGTGACTTTCTCAGGACAAATAGGAAACATCACCGGTGACGATCTTGTTCTAATATGACGTATGCGCCCGTTAATTGTTTCATCTAAAGAATTTCGTGTCACTTTTTTATATGGTCTTGGACAATCATGATGCCTCGTTGACGCAGGAGGGCTAGTAACGGTTGAACAAAATGAACTTGGTGATGACGTGGCATCGGGGTTGCTAATAGTGGTACTATTGGTGGATGAGGTAGAAGCAATGGAAGGTGTAGGAGATACAACTTTTTTTGTGGATTTTGGTGGATATAAGAAAGCCCTGATCTTGAGAAACGATGATATTGTTGAAACATGATCATATTCTTCGATGAGATTGACTAAATCTTCGTCAGATGTTATTGATACAAGAGCGTCTAGATCTTCATTTGGCAACTGACACCTCAAACTCACTGTTGATCCAGACATCTCCCCTAACTTCAATAATAGCTCTGAAAAAACAAAAATCGATATGATATCTAAATTAATTAAATATGATATGGTAAAATATGTCGTAAAAGTGTAAAAAGAAAATGTCGTACCTTGTTGAAACATAGTATGACATATAAAATCAAAACGATGAAACATAAATTATAAATTATACGATGAAATAAATAACAACCTGCGAATGAAATGGAACGATCAACGGAGAGGACACGTGTTTCGCCACCATAATACCGGAGTTTTCCATCGGTTTGACGGGGCATAATCTTGCCACCATAGCTACAAAGGAATTTTAGAGGAAAATTATGGGAATTATTGGATGGACTAACCATGCTTTTTTTTTCTTTCTTTTCTATTTTGCAAGTATTGGAGATATTATAAGTGATAATTTAAGGGGTTTTGAAGAGGCCTTAGTTGGTTGTTCAAGCCTAAGTAAGGTTACCTTTAGCACTTATTTATAGAGTTTTTTTTTGGGAATGGGAGAAGATAAGAGGAAAATTGGATCGGGTCGGGTTAGAAAAACCCAAAAAGAGACCCCACTTTGATGTTTGAACACGTCACCTAAGATTCCCATATTGGTGGGGCCCCTTGTTAGTTTAATTAAGATTTCTTTTTCTTTTTTGTCTTTCAAAGTTTAAACAAGTGGTGTCCAAAATGGTTGAATTGTCATCACAATTAATAAGTACTCCCTCCGTCCCATTTTATGTGACAACATTTGAT